>NC_139701.1:49496176-49534037 GCF_964188405.1 Protomyctophum parallelum | reverse complement strand
CATCGCTATCCGTTGTGTGGATCGCCATCGCGTCTTCACTTTGTTTGTTTGGGCAAGAAGCACGATCAGCGATGGAAAAGAGCTTTATATCCACGGCAGATAAGTAATGACGTATTATCGAAGGACCGCCATGATCAACTTACTGCCTACGTCTTCGTCAGCCAATGCAGCCATCATCGCTATCCGTTGTGTGATTGTGGATGTAGGCTATATCCACGGTATCGAGAGAGACGCCCGGCTGTGATATAGGTCTTATCACTGCAATTATAATGAATAAAAAGGCTACAATCACACAACGGATAGCGATGGCTGCATTGGCTGGTGACAACGTAGCCTCGGTCCCAGGCAGTTAGTTGATCATGGCGGTCCCTCGATAATACGTCATTACTTATCTGCCGTGGATAAAACTCTTTTCCATCGCTGATCTCTGCTTCTTTGCCCAAACAAAGTGAAGATAGCGTTGTCCAACAAAGCAGCCAGTTATTTGATCATCTCTCTCTCCTGTGCTTCTTTCCTCAAACATGTCCAGACATGTCAACCTCAACCACTAAACTCACCGATCCAGTAACGCATCTCACCGTTATACTATCGTTCTGAAGGCAGATATAAAAATAAACATAAATAAATTATTGTCATATACATACTACACACTGAATGAAAGCCCTAATTGTCTACTTTTAGGAGGAAAACAAATACATAATATTGATCCCATGTACAGTTTGTCAGTAGGATATTGAATGCAGTTGTTCAGGTCCAACTATTATTCACAAAATAAGGCCTATAGCGACATGTACATATTATATACCGTATGAAACAGAAGACCCTCTGCTTTCATAAGAAAAAAAACTAATACTGTAATAATAATAAAAATCACACCCCTGTGAAGTGAGCATTTCCTCATGAAGTTATCATAGCGAGTTATAAAGGTTTAAAGTCACAGAGATTGACAGGCAGATATAAACATAAATAAATTATTATCATATACATACTACACACTGAATGAAAGCCCTGAATGTCTACTTTTAGGAGGAAAACAAATATACAAATATATACAAATATAGTTTGTCAGTAATTGGCTATTGAATGCAGCTTGCGCCCACCAGAGAGGATTTCAGAAAATGCATGGACCAGAAGAACTATTATTCACAAAATAAGGCCTATAGCGAAATGTACATACTATATACCGTATGAAACAGAAGACTCTCTGCTTTCATAAGAAAAATACTTCTACTGTAATAATAATGAAAATCACACCCCTGTGAAGTGAGCAGTGCAATGTTGCGCAACATTGCACTGCTCACTTCACAGGGGTGTGATTTTCATTATTATTACAGTAGAAGTATTTTTCTTATGAAAGCAGAGAGTCTTCTGTTTCATACGGTATATAGTATGTACATTTCGCTATAGGCCTTATTTTGTGAATAATAGTTCTTCTGGTCCATGCATTTTCTGAAATCCTCTCTGGTGGGCGCAAGCTGCATTCAATAGCCAATTACTGACAAACTATACATGGGACCATGTGTATTTGTTTTCCTCCTAAAAGTAGACATTCAGGGCTTTCATTCAGTGTGTAGTATGTATATGATATTATTTGTGTTCATTTTTATATCTGTCTGTCAATGTCTGTCAACTTCAACCTTCCATATCTCTGCTGTTTTTTCAAGCGAGCAGCGTGCCTTCAAAAGCAGGTTTTAGAAAAAGGTCAATATCTCCAGAATGGAAGATGGTAGAATCATAATTTTTTTTTAAAATTGAAGTGGACATGTTTGGCCTACTTTTTATTTATGCGATGTGATTCTCGCTATAAGAGGCCCCTCGCTGTGGGCCCCTAAAAAGTTCAAAAGTCCAATGTTAATCGCTTAGCACCAGCAAGCCTGAGCAAATAGAAAACTCTAGCATACAATGTGTTAATAAACATGGTCATGAATACTTTCTTCCAGTCACTAGTTTAAAGTCTCATTTCTCATGTCATAATATTCTTTTTGGAAAATGATGGTCTCATTTATGAAATAAATGACCATAAAGTTGCGTATGTTCTGAGGGGCGTGGCTACCGTTACAGTCTATGAACGGGACAAACTTGACTACAAGAGCGGTGGTCTCAAAAACATCGAGGAAAACTCGACGGAAAAAGACTCGCTCACTGTATTTAAAAAAAGAAAAAGACAGAGACTTAAGAAAACATTTTTTCTTTTCTTTTAACGTGCACATAATATAAAGTGCTCTGTGCTCTTAAAGTGCAATTAAAAGTGGCAAACGTTTGGGTCCTAAGACCTTCGTCAGTGCTATATGTCCGCTGCACCGCCGACATGAGAGGGAGAGATGAGTGTGTTCTCTGCACGGACGCATCTCTTCTCGTCCACTCTGGGCCACTTGCTGTGGGTCTGGGAGCCTCCAGGGGTAAGTAGCCTCGCCGAGCCATGAGGCCCATAGGGGGCAGAAGCCTATCTCCTGTTTCTGTAGCGTGAGGCAGCTTGATGTACATACATGTACACCCCCCTGGACATGACGCTAGTATGTCGCAGGGACTTATACCCCCAATCCAACCCTTGATGCTGAGCGTCAAGCAGGGAGGCACTGGGTCCCATTTTTAGTGAGTCTTTGGTATGACCCGGCCGGGGATCGAACCCCGACCTCCCAGTCTCAGGGTGGACACTCTAACCACAAGGCCACTGAGCCTCCAGGGGTAATATATATATATATATATGTGTTACAGTACAAGTGAGAAAGACGATACGAGGGGCACCTGTTTTCCCGGTGCATGGGGCTGTGGCCGGGCCCGGGCCCAAGGGAGACGAAATGCCGCCCCAGCCGCCGGGAGGGGGGTGGGGGGGGGGCAAACGCGTCATCGGGTGGCGGTTGTCGGCCATCGGTGGGGCGCACGGTTGTCGAGTTGTGTGGATTTCAGACGTACACACCTGCGTGCGCACACAGAGATTTTCAGTGCATTTATTAATGAAGCAATATTACACGAGAGGGTGTGCGTTACCGTCATTCATCAGGGCACACCTGCGTTGCTGCGTGAACGAGCCGATAGGCCAGTTCCATACGCAGTGTCTGACGAATGAAATGGGCTCTGAAGCAACAAATAGCATGGGCACGGTGTATTTACTGGTTCCAACCGACGCTGGTGTTAACGCTCGCTGTCTCTCGTCCCTCTCTCTCTCTCTCTCTCTCTCTCCCAGCGCACGCTGACGGAGAAGCGGAAGCTGCTGATTCGCCAGCACGAGGACGCCAAGGAGCTGAAGGACAACCTGGACCGGCGGGAGCGCGCCGTCAACGACATCGTGGCGTCCGTGCTGGACGCCGACGGCATCGCCGACTACCGGCACTTCGTCAAGATGAAGTCGGCGCTCATCATCGAGCAGCGCAAGCTGGAGGACAAGATCAAGCTGGGAGACGAGCAGCTCAAGTGTCTGATGGACAGCCTGCCGCTGGAGCAGAGACTGGGCCTGTGAGCGGAGAGAGGGGGGCTGACGCTGGAGCAGAGACTGGGCCTGTGAGGGGTAGAGAGGGGGGCTGACGCTGGAGCAGAGACTGGGCCTGTGAGGGGTAGAGAGGGGGGTCTGACACTGGAGCAGAGACTGGGCCTGTGAGGGGAGAGAGGGGGGCTGACGCTGGAGCAGAGACTGGGCCTGTGAGGGGAGAGAGGGGGGGCTGACGCTGGAGCAGAGACTGGGCCTGTGAGGGGAGAGAGGGGGGCTGACACTGGAGCAGAGACTGGGCCTGTGAGCGGAGAGAGGGGGGCTGACACTGGAGCAGAGACTGGGCCTGTGAGGGGAGAGAGTGGGGTCTGACGCTGGAGCAGAGACTGGGCCTGTGAGGGGAGAGAGTGGGGTCTGACGCTGGAGCAGAGACTGGGCCTGTGAGGGGAGAGAGGGGGGCTGACGCTGGAGCAGAGACTGGGCCTGTGAGGGGAGAGAGTGGGGTCTGACGCTGGAGCAGAGACTGGGCCTGTGAGGGGAGAGAGTGGGGTCTGACGCTGGAGCAGAGACTGGGCCTGTGAGGGGAGAGAGTGGGGTCTGACGCTGGAGCAGAGACTGGGCCTGTGAGAGGAGAAGGGAGACTTGAGACACGGTAGCGGAGCCCCACTGTGAGAGAGACCCGGACATGAAGAGTGTCCCACTCTTAGTGGGGAGTCGGGACACTGTAGTTGGGGCCCCCCACTGCAAGAGGGAAGAGTGTGGCCCCAGGACACAGTAGTTGGGGGCCCCCCACTGTGAGAGGGAAGAGTGTGGCCCCAGGACACAGTAGTTGGGGCCCCCCAATGTGAGAGGGAAGAGTGTGGCCCCCAGGACACAGTAGTTGGGGCCCCCCAATGTGAGAGGGAAGAGTGTGGCCCCAGGACACAGTAGTTGGGGCCCCCCAATGTGAGAGGGAAGAGTGTGGCCCCCAGGACACAGTAGTTGGGGCCCCCCAATGTGAGAGGGAAGAGTGTGGCCCCCAGGACACTGTAGTTGGGGCCCCCCAATGTGAGAGGGAAGAGTGTGGCCCCAGGACACAGTAGTTGGGGGCCCCCCACTGCGAGAGGGAAGAGTGTGGCCCCCAGGACACAGTAGTTGGGGGCCCCCCACTGTGAGAGAGGAAAAGGTGGGCGCTGAAATAAAAATAAGACTGGCACTTGGGAAGGACTGGGCACATGGGGCTCTGTTTCTGTCAGTGCTTAAACCACTCATCCCTAAACTACTTTGCCTTTTTTTTTTTTTTACTATTTTGAAAAACATCTTTGAATAGTTCAAATAGCCGATCTACAAGCTCACAACGTGTTGATGTACAGTAGATCGTCTACTCTAGTTGAACAATTTTAATATTTCAATATAGTAAAACAAAAAAAAAAGGGCAAGGAAGTTTAGGGATACGGGGTTTAGCGCGGACAAAAATATGGCCCATGAAGTCTTAAGCGTAACTTAACGTTTTCTTTTATTATAAGCACATACCCGCTGCTTTTTTTTTTTTTTTTTTTTTCGCTTGGAAATGAGCCAGCTTTAAATAGGTGGTTCGGTTTCGGGCATCTGGACCAAGGATACCTCCCGAGTCCCGAGGTCTGTGTTGCACGACAGACACGTCCCACTGGGAGGAGACCCCCGCCTCGGGATCCCCAGGTAGGACGTTATACTAATGTTGCTCTGGAGAGGGGAAGTCTGGAGCTCTCTGGGGGAACTGTTTGTTGCCCCCGCGACCCGACTCCGGATAAGCGGTTGAAGGATGGATGGATGGATAAATCCTCTCTTCTCCTTTTTAAAACAGACCTGAGTAGCAATTATTGTACACATTAAGACGTTTTCAATCAGAGAAAAAGAAACGGCTCACAACTAGATGTTACGTTACATTATTCAGAAGGAAAGAAAACGGCAGCAAAGAATGCTTTTTTTCCCCCTTCCATCTACACCAAATCTCTTCACCAAAAATAGCCGATCTACAAGTTCAACAACACGGATCGGCTATAAGAAAGGACCAGTGTTCCCAAACCCGTCGTCTCAAGTGCCCACTCCTCTGGACACCACCGCAGTGACCGCTGTTGTTCTGAATCTGATAACAACCCACCAGTCTGACCACTGCACCGCACCGCTGTGGCCAGCGGGGGGAGACAGAGACAAGCAGCAGACCTAAAGAGAGACGCTTTCCTTTTGGAAGGATGTTGGATTGGACTTCTGTGACATTTTAAACTTTCCTTTCTTCAAACAGACTCTTCCGACTGCGGCGAAAACGCTGTGTTTCACAATCAATGGACAGAGGACCCTAAACCAGTGGTTGTCAAAACCTTTCTCTCGTCCAGATTTTATATGCATATATGAAATTTGATACAATTTTCTATCTCTGGAACCCCCTATCTGTCTATCTAATCACACTGTCAAATCCTAACCTTGCGGGTCCATTTGGTTCCATTTGTACACTCTCAGAAGTTTTACGGAACCGTGACTTCTCAAGGACCCCTGGGGGTCCCCGGACCCCACAGTTTGAGGACCCCTGGGGGTCCCCGGAGCCCACAGTTTGAGGACCCCTGGGGGTCCCCGGAGCCCACAGTTTGAGGACCCCTGGGGGTCCCCGGACCCCACAGTTTGAGGACCCCTGGGGGTCCCCGGAGCCCACAGTTTGAGGACCCCTGGGGGTCCCCGGAGCCCCCCTGTTTGAGGACCCCTGGGGGTCCCCGGACCCCACAGTTTGAGGACCCCTGGGGGTCCCCTGAGCCCCCCTGTTTGAGAACCTCTGCCCTGAGATGAGTTCCTCCTCTTGACTCTGTGTGGGTTTGCCTCTTTATGTATGACATGTTAAAGAATAATTAATTTCTTCTTCTTTTTTTTTTTAGTAATTTATTATAGTGTTTTTTGAATCTGTACAGAGCGGGGACAGTATTTGATCCACAACTGATTTTTAGCATCCATTTTCAACTGATAATGTGTTTATATGATATTATAGTCAACAATGAGCATCTGTCAACACTTATATTGCAAAATGTTAACGTTTTCCTTCTTCTTTGATATTCCTTCTCACTTTTGCGGCGCTGAGAACTTCTCTCTCAGTGCAGCATAATCGACACTTCAAACGAACCCACCTAATATTGAATTGAATTAATTAAGAGGGTTCTTTAATTATAGCAGCATTTTTTCCCCCCTGTCACGGAAAAGGAGTGGGATTTTTTTCCCTTCCAGACGAGCATTTTGCATTAACCACTAAGTTCCAACCTAGCCTATTTTCTGAAGATATTCTACAAGCTCACTCACAACACGTTGCATATTTTCCCTAAACGTCATCAAAGTATAAGATGCTACTTACTGAGATGGGCTAGTTCACCCACGAAAGGAAGTTTTTTCAGTCTGCTGATACATTTTAAATATACGTTTGGTCTTGTTTTACCCATTTAGGCCTGACCTCAAAATTTAAATTAAATCCTTCTAAAAATATTTTCACCATTTTTCAAAAATAACAGACCTACAAGCTCGTATAGCGCGCCACTCGGTGGACAAAAAGCTCACGATCTACATCTTGTCGTGGTTAAAACCGGAGGCTATCGAAGCGTCCTTCAATTAAACCGCGGAACACATCATAACTGATCACATCAAAGAGAATCCTGCTCTGCCTGGATTTTTTAGAGAACTAGCACTTCAACGTCCCATGATTACTTCACACACCCCCCACCCCCCATCCCCATTGGGGCACGCATGCACACACACACACACACACACACAAACAAACACACGTGCACCATGTGGTGTTTTAATTCAGCGCTGTTATGCTATGCACGTGCGAGACAGACGCGCACAAAGACTTCCCTTTACATGTTTTATGTCCACGGTGATAAACTAGCCCATTCTGAACGGGAACCCATTTTGGTGTCGGCATCATGTTATGCTTTAGCTATTGAAAAATAGCAGATCTACAAGCTCATAGCGCGCCACTCGTGGCGCGCTATGAGCTTGTAGATCTGCTATTTTTGAAAAATCGAAGAACGACTGACATTTTTAGAATCTGATCTCAGGTCAGAATGGGTTCATCAGACCAGTGTGTGTGTCCAGTGGAAACCTCGTATGAATCTGATCTCAGGTCAGAATGGGCTAGAGTCTAGACCACTGGTGGGTCCCAAACGGTGGCTCGGGGCCCATGTGTTATTTTTTTTTGGTATCCTAAATTTGGTTTTGAATTATTATTTCAAATCACTTTAAAAAAAAAACATTCCCAAAAAAAGCAAAAGCTTTCATGAATTAAACCAAAATTCAAAGATTTTCATTTTTTTTCCAGTAACTTCATGAAGAAATAAAAGAGAAATCTAAGAAATTCCATAAATTAGAAGAAAATAAGTATTGAAAATAGCTGATGTGTGAGCTTGTAGATCTGCTATTTTCACTAAAAATGTCTTAATTAAAAAAACGGGCTAGAAAAAACGTTTGAGAACCAGTGGACTAGACTGCGTGTTACATTAAACTATCATTCCCTCTAGCCTAGCGGGTTACGCTGTTACCCTGCGCTCTGTGAAATACAGGGGCCTCCTTCAAATAAAAAGCACCCGCTGCTTCTCAAATGACAGCAGCGTCAGCGCGGTGTGCGTGCCTGATGCTCCCGTTTTACTTAAATGCTTCCTTTTCCCAGACTTTTCTTTGAAACATTCCAGCCTGATTGTACCTATTCCTAAACTGCATACCTACCCACCTACCACCGGCAGAAATAAATACATACATTTAAATACATAAATATCAACCCACTCTGGTTTTTATCAAAATGAGTATAATGTTGTTTTGTTTATTTGCTAAAGACTTTTGGCCATTGAACGAGTTTCCCGACCAGAGGAGTTGTTTGTTTGTTTGTTTGTTTTTCGAGGATTTTTAAAAGTTTGTTACAATACCTTCCCGCTTAACGCACACCGGCGGCACTCACAGCCGGTATCGTGTTTGTTTTTTTGTTGTTTTTTTAATCAGCTGTACTGCTTTATATCAAATAAAGAAGTCTGCTGAAATCTATTGCATTAGGGGCGTCGTCTTGTCTGATTTTACAACCAAATGATGGCCTCATTCTGTAACACACCTGTAACACATTAACCTTCTGTAAGCTGTAAACCTTCCCCATGCTGCTATCACGACTACAAGCTTATTTATGCTGCGTCATCGCACGCTGGTATCGCACTCTGAAAATGAGCCAATCTACAAGCTCTCAGCGCGTGGCAGAGCGACGCGCTGAGAGCTTGTACGTCGGATATTTTCGGTGTGCGACAAAGTCTAATAACTCGGGCTATAAAAGTCTTGGGTTGGGTTGGGGGGGGGGGGGGGGGGGGGGTTAAAGTTTGACGGCCTTTAAGTTTCTCCACAGGCCACGCCCTTCACCTTGACAACACGTAAACCGCTACGTTGTCACTCGCATCTCATCTCGGAAGAGGACAGATGACGTCCGACAACATCTGCGGTCTTTAGGGAGGATTTGACAGAACGGAACCAAATGTGAGTAAAGAAGACTTACATAATTATAATCCATATTATGAATACTTGCTTTGCTTTTCAGTATTCCCTTATTGCTCTTTGGAAGATTAGTAGAGCACGGCAGGTTAATTTTTAACCAGCAGTGAGTGACTGTGTGTGTGTGTGTGTGAAATGCATATCAACTCAACATGCTGTACATACTGTACTGCTGTACTTTGTACAGTTTATTTATTGTTAACATTTTGAATTGTCACCTTGGATAACATTCAGAGCTCCTGGGTAATGTCTGAAGGTAAACTGTACTCTACACTACAGTTCCACTACAGTGTTTGTTTTGGTTATCGAGGACATTCTCATTATTTTGTCATTGCTCATGAGTCATGCCTTCCATAACTGACCGACCTAGAGAGTCTCAAGCCAGCATACTGTATATCTTTAAAGGAGAATTCCATACTAAAAGGCTTTCTTACCTTTCTTTGTAGTCGTTACGTCCCCATCAAAGAGGTCCAGGTGTTATTTTGTGCAAAAGCTCCTTATTGGCTATTTCCCCTACCATAAGCCCTAAATGAATTGCATTGAATTGAATGGGGCTATGGAGTGTTGTACTAGTGTTGTTCGCTTATTTTCATCGCTTAAAATTATATATTCTTTGTATATATCCTCTCTTCATAATGTAAATAATATCGCAAGCGGCACACTTTACTACTTATTTCGATGGAAATAAGCGGAAAAACACCCCATAGCCCCATTCAATGCAATGCAATTCATTTAGGGCTTATGGTAGGGGAAAATAGCCAATAAGGAGTTTTTGCACAAAATAACATCCGGTACAGATATGGAAAAATGTATTATTTATTGCCGAATGAAAAAAATAGCTCGCCACAAAACAGAATCCACACTGTGTGTCCTGGGCGGACATCTGCATAGCTCGGCTATTGTTTTTGGATTTGTCGTGGCCCAAGTTGGTCAGAGGTGTTGTTGACGGTAAACTGCCAACATTTCCATGTACAGTAATATTTCTACCTCCTCCTTCACAGTGCTATGAGCATAGTCCCTGTTTAGCACTGATTGCAGGTAGACTGATAGACTGGGTCCTGATAAGGTATAGATTCAAGATCCAAGACTTTATTGCCATGTCAACAGAGTTGATTGGAATTTGTTTCAGTGCACTAAAAACATACATACGATACATACACATATTCACATCACATAATCAGACAGAACACGATACAAAAGTACAGACATCATATGAGGGGGACCAATACATAAGAAGAATGCAAAATGTTACAATTAATGTTGAATAAATAAAAAGCAAATTCATCACAGTTCATCGTTTTACAAAGCAGCTTCACGCTGTAAAGTGCGAGTGAAAAGAGGGTCAGCATTCAAGAGGCGAACAGCCTCGGGATAAGTGCTGTTCTTAAAGCGGCAGGTATTGCACTTTAGAGACCGGAGTCTCTTACCTGAGGGCAGGGGTGCGAAAAGAGAGCAGGCAGGGTGGGAGGGGTCAGCGATCACCTTCTGCATTCTGCGCTTAGTGCGTATGGTGTAGATAGAGGAGACGGATGGGAGGTCGAGGCCAATGATTTTTGACGCTGTGCGTACCACCCTTTCCAGCCGTTTCCTCTCTAAGACGGTGGTGTTTCCATACCACACTGTGACTGAGAAGACGAGGACACTCTCCACAGTGCCTCTGTAGAAGTGAGCCAACGCCTCCCCAGTCACACCGAACTTCTTTAAGAGGCGTAGGAAGTGAAGCCTCTGGTGGGCTTTACTCAGGATGTTACTAGTGTTAACTTCCCATTTTAGGGAGCAGCATATAGTGGTGCCAAGGAATTTAAAACTGTCGACCCTTTCGACAGGCTGGTCGTCGATAACCAGGGATGGGGGGATGATCCCCTTTTTCCTGAAAGTATACTAACCCCTTTTGACCTGAGATCAGATTCTAAAAATGCCTTCTACATCCTGACAGTTTTCTGAAAAAGCTATGTTTCTATGTCAGTCGTTGTTCGATTTTCCAAAAATAGCAGACCTACAAGCGTGCCACCGAGTGGCGCGCTACGAGCTTGTAGATCTGCTATTTTTCAATAGCTAAAGCATAGCATGATCCCGGCCAAAATGGGTTAACTTTGGATCATCTTAACGATTATTCTATCCAATTATTTATCAATTAATGGAATCGCATGTGCATATCGTATAATATATATATTTTTTTTACATCAATATTAATATTCAATTAATTCGACTAGGTCGATGTTCTATTATATTATAATGATGCTGCTGTCTAACCCCAGCCTCAGTCGGTACCACCAGATAAATATCAGTCTGCTTTTTGGAAACACTTGTATGATGTTTTTATTGTAAAAAAAACCCGGATGTTTTTATGTTTTAGGGGTGTTGTGTTTTATGTTGTCTGTTTTTTACCCATTCTGAACGGGAACCCATTTTGGTGTTAGCATCATGTTATGCTTTAGCTATTGAAAAATAGCGGATCTACAAGCTCGTAGCGCGCCACCGAGTGGCGCGCCACGAGCTTGCAGGTCTGCTATTTTTGAAAAAATCGAAGAACGACTGACGTAGAAGACATTTTTAGAATCTGATCTCAGGTCAGAATGGAAAACTGTCAGGATGTAGAAGACATTTTTAAGAATCTGATCTCAGGTCAGAATGGGTTAATGGACCCTGAGTCTAAACAAAGAAAGATGATCGATCGATTGATAACCGTCGCACCGATATTCTGGTTACCTTTTCAGCTCTCTTGTCGACGATGTCGTCAACACCGTCGCCTTGAGCAGTTACCAGAGGAGTCCCCCCCCCCCCCCCCTCCAGAAGCCCCCACCCCCCCTCCAGAAGCCCCCCCCCTCCAGTATGACCGACAGCATGAGATACGTGGCCCACTCGGCCCACCTGCAGTTCTTGGCGCTGGTTCTGGGCGCCATCGGGTGGGTCCTGACCATGACGGCGGCGGGCCTGAACAACTGGAGGCTGTGGTACCTGGAGGACACGTGGTCCGCCGTGTCCTCGGGCCAGGCCTGGGTGGGCGTGTGGCGGGCGTGCTTCTACAGCCACGCCCTCGCCCGCTTCGAGACCTGCCGCGCCATCGGCATCGCCGACGCCTTCGCGCCACCGGAGATCGTTGCCTCCCAGGTATACGGTATAGTGTTTTTTTTTTTTTTTAATCCCACGATTTTGTAACCCATTTTTCACCCCTGTGTCAATCATCTAATGTGATCCTGGGCTCTACACACCCTCCGCCAACCTAGTCCCCATATATGGGGGACAAGGGGAGAGCAACGGACTTGAACTCATGCTTCCTTCATGCCGGAGTGTCCAAGTTGCTCCTTTTACACCTGACAGGGGGGAGTTTCCCTGGTTGGACGTAGCGCGTGGAAGGAACACGTTATTCCAACCAGTTCCTTTCCCCTCCATCAGGCGCCCCGGCTGGCCAGGGGGAGGCAGTTTAGAGACCAGGATTACTGCATGTTTTTTGTGAGGGTACCACTACCTACCCTAGTATAGTGTTGATTGCGTTGCCCTTTTAACCCGTCTGTAAAACAACTGCCCCATATACTCCAGACCACCAATGCAGCGTTTACTACATGGTGAAAGTAAGGCAAAATGCCCCTCCTCTCCTTTCCAAGCATTCAGAAGAATTGCTTTCCTTTCCGAAAGTCTCCTGAACTTGCCATGTCGTTACACCCAAAAATGCGAAAATAGCTGATCTACAAGCTCTCAACTGAGAGCTTGTAGATCTGAGAGCTTGTAGATCTGCTATTTTCGCTATTGTCTCCTCCCACCAGGTGCTGGTGATGGGTTAGTTAGTAGTCTCTAACCCACCCTGCTGTCTGTCTGTCTGTCTGTCTATCTGTCTGTCTGTCTGTCTGTCTGTCTGTCTGTCTGTCTGTCTGTCTGTCTGTCTGTCTGTCTGTCTGTCTGTCTGTCTGTCTGTCTGTCTGTCTGTCTGTCTGTCTGTCTGTCTGTCTGTCTGTCTGTCTGTCTGTCTGTCTGTCTGTCTGTCTGTCTGTCTGTCTGTCTGTCTGTCTGTCTGTCTGTCTGTCTGTCTGTCTGTCTGTCTGTCTGTCTGTCTGTCTGTCTGTCTGTCTGTCTGTCTGTCTGTCTGTCTGTCTGTCTGTCTGTCTGTCTGTCTGTCTGTCTGTCTGTCTGTCTGTCTGTCTGTCTGTCTGTCTGTCTGTCTGTCTGTCTGTCTGTCTGTCTGTCTGTCTGTCTGTCTGTCTGTCTGTCTGTCTGTCTGTCTGTCTGTCTGTCTGTCTGTCTGTCTGTCTGTCTGTCTGTCTGTCTGTCTGTCTGTCTGTCTGTCTGTCTGTCTGTCTGTCTGTCTGTCTGTCTGTCTGTCTGTCTGTCTGTCTGTCTGTCTGTCTGTCTGTCTGTCTGTCTGTCTGTCTGTCTGTCTGTCTGTCTGTCTGTCTGTCTGTCTGTCTGTCTGTCTGTCTGTCTGTCTGTCTGTCTGTCTGTCTGTCTGTCTGTCTGTCTGTCTGTCTGTCTGTCTGTCTGTCTGTCTGTCTGTCTGTCTGTCTGTCTGTCTGTCTGTCTGTCTGTCTGTCTGTCTGTCTGTCTGTCTGTCTGTCTGTCTGTCTGTCTGTCTGTCTGTCTGTCTGTCTGTCTGTCTGTCTGTCTGTCTGTCTGTCTGTCTGTCTGTCTGTCTGTCTGTCTGTCTGTCTGTCTGTCTGTCTGTCTGTCTGTCTGTCTGTCTGTCTGTCTGTCTGTCTGTCTGTCTGTCTGTCTGTCTGTCTGTCTGTCTGTCTGTCTGTCTGTCTGTCTGTCTGTCTGTCTGTCTGTCTGTCTGTCTGTCTGTCTGTCTGTCTGTCTGTCTGTCTGTCTGTCTGTCTGTCTGTCTGTCTGTCTGTCTGTCTGTCTGTCTGTCTGTCTGTCTGTCTGTCTGTCTGTCTGTCTGTCTGTCTGTCTGTCTGTCTGTCTGTCTGTCTGTCTGTCTGTCTGTCTGTCTGTCTGTCTGTCTGTCTGTCTGTCTGTCTGTCTGTCTGTCTGTCTGTCTGTCTGTCTGTCTGTCTGTCTGTCTGTCTGTCTGTCTGTCTGTCTGTCTGTCTGTCTGTCTGTCTGTCTGTCTGTCTGTCTGTCTGTCTGTCTGTCTGTCTGTCTGTCTGTCTGTCTGTCTGTCTGTCTGTCTGTCTGTCTGTCTGTCTGTCTGTCTGTCTGTCTGTCTGTCTGTCTGTCTGTCTGTCTGTCTGTCTGTCTGTCTGTCTGTCTGTCTGTCTGTCTGTCTGTCTGTCTGTCTGTCTGTCTGTCTGTCTGTCTGTCTGTCTGTCTGTCTGTCTGTCTGTCTGTCTGTCTGTCTGTCTGTCTGTCTGTCTGTCTGTCTGTCTGTCTGTCTGTCTGTCTGTCTGTCTGTCTGTCTGTCTGTCTGTCTGTCTGTCTGTCTGTCTGTCTGTCTGTCTGTCTGTCTGTCTGTCTGTCTGTCTGTCTGTCTGTCTGTCTGTCTGTCTGTCTGTCTGTCTGTCTGTCTGTCTGTCTGTCTGTCTGTCTGTCTGTCTGTCTGTCTGTCTGTCTGTCTGTCTGTCTGTCTGTCTGTCTGTCTGTCTGTCTGTCTCCCTCCCTCCCATCAGGTGCTGGTGATGGGTTAGTTAGTAGTCTAACCCGCCCTGCTGTCTGTCTCCTCCAATCAGGTGCTGGTGATGGTGGCGTCGGCGTGTGGCCTGGCGGCCAACATTACGGCGGGCGTGGCCATGCGCAGCGTCTACTTCTCGGTGGACGAGGGGACGAGGGACGGGCGGGCGTTCCGGGCGGCGGGGCTCCTCTACGTGCTGACCGCCGCCTGCCTCCTGGTGGCGCTGTCCTGGAACGTGAGCTCCGTGCTGGCCGGCGCCGCCATCGCGTTCCCCCCGGAGTTCCTGCTGCCCGCGGCCCCCGAGAGCCAGAAGCTGGGCGCGGCCATCGGGGTGGGGTACTTCGCCTCCGGCCTGCTGCTCTTCTGCGGCGTGGTGTTCCTGTGCTACAGGTTCCCCAAGCAGAGCCCCTCCCCCTCCTCCTCTAACGCAGGGGGGCCGGAGCCCAATACGGACCCCCTCCACGGCCCGTGGGCCCTATCGACATTGTCGACGGCGACACCGACGGGCGGTGATCGCCGAGGCGAAGATAATACTGCGTTCCACGCAGAGGAAGAGGAGTAAGAACGAGGCTGGACTGGACAAACGGACACCTCGCTGCTGGGACACTAGGGGGCGCCAGTGGCTCAGGGGTAGAGACTAGTGTCCGCTTGGAAACCGCCAGCTTCTGCTTCATGGACACCGCCAGGTTCCCGGTTCGATCCGAGATCCCCCAGAGTCTGTGTCGAAGTGTCCTTGAGCAGAACCCCTGGTTGCTTCGTTCGTTCGTTCCCGATCCGATCCCGATAACCTCAATTTCTGTGTTAGCCGAAACCGATGCCGAATACTCATACCGGTGTTGTGATCTCGTGTTGTGTTTATAGCGAACTAGCTATAATATATCTGGTGTTGTGTTTATAGCTATCTATAGCTATATATCTGGTGTTGTGTTTATAGCTATCTATAGCTACATATCTGGTGTTGTGTTTATAGCTATCTATAGCTATATATCTGGTGTTGTGTTTATAGCTATCTATAGCTATATATCTGGTGTTGTGTTCATAGCAGACTGCTCACTGAAATGTGCACTTGCAGTTTGGCCAACTCCAAAGCAAACTCCACATGCCCCAACATTGTATTTACCTGCCATAGTGTCAACCCCTTTTCCCCTGTGTCGGCATATTCACCGATACCGATATGACCCGATATGACAAATAAGTACCGATATCGATACAGTATCGAGACATAAGTCAACAGACTATATTATTGAAGACATCACAGTGTGTTTTTAATTGTCGTTCCACACTTGAAGAGTCTCCCTGTTTACAGAAATACTGATGAATTAATATTTGGATGACGGTGCTCCCTGCAATTAGCCTCATGATGTATACATTTAGATGATCTTTGACATGATGATCATAATCGTGGGTATTACGTCAGGATTATTCTGTGAACGTTTTGAAAGTCATTCCATGGCAGAAAAGGTTGACTCTAGTCACTGTACCCAGTGTAACATCATGATAAAGATTGTACTCCTATGAAAATAACGTCCTTATTTCAGTATACTTGTCACTGTGTCATCGCCACCTGCTATATTTTGGTCTTCAACCTGCTACAATCTATAATATCTATTCTATTAGCAATTCACTCTTTGACAAATAACTATTTGAATGCCAGAGTTATTCAGAAAGGTCTGGTATAGCCAATGCCAAGGTTTTTCATTCTTTTTACTAATCTTTGAAGACCCACCGAATATGTCATGCTATGACAAAAAAAATATGCCAAATATTTCAAGATACTAGAGCGGTGCCCGTGGGGCCTTAGGGCCGATTCATACTCCTATTTTAGAGCCGAATAAAAGTCAGTTTGGCTTTTTGGGGCGGTCTGGACACCCATGGGTCCGACCGACTCGACATCGGGTGTGTTGATTCTCGAGTTACGTGGATTACACACAGACAGACAGACAGAGACTTTATGGACTGCATTCATGGACTCTACTCGGAAAATTGAGAAGTGCAAGATTTTATGTATTCTTTAAAAGTTGTTGTATCAATAAATTGATTAATTAGTTTGATTAATATTTCACTTCGGTGTAACATTTTACTACCGGTAGTGAAAATAGTGAGCTAGTTAGATCTTGTAGATTGTCGTTTAAACTAATAAATTAATACACTGAGATTGATTAGCTTGATCAACTGTTGCAGCCCTACCACAGTAGCATGTTGAACACCAACCATCCATTGTTATCAGCCAGTTCCATCTCAGATGGTAATGTACTGTATCTGATGTTATCTAGCCTATTTAGACCTGAGGACGATTCTACAAAGCCTTCTAAATCCTGACAGTTTTCAGAAAAAACCCTATGTTTCCATGTCAGTCGTTCTCAAACAATTTCCCGTCAAGGACCACCAGAAATATATATAATTGGCGGCCGACTCCCATCTGAAAATATGTAGTTCCAGGGACCTCCCGGAAAGCAAAGATTTGAGTTAAAAACGTTCGCTCTGAAAGAAATATATATTCAAAGATTTGCGTCACATTTTCCCGATTTGTCGAAAATAGCAGATCTACAAGCTCATAGTGCGGCACTCGGTGCCGCGCTATGAGCTTGTAGATCTGCTATCTTTCAATAGTATAAAATGATGGTTAAAACACCAAAAGGGGTTCCCGTCCAGAATGGGCTAGAGTTCCATCTAATCTTATCTTCCAGTTCCATCTCCGATCATGGTATTGTCTGACCACTGTCTCATACTGCTGTGTGTGTGTGTGTGTGTGTGTGTGTGTGTGTGTGTGTGTGTGTGTGTGTGTGATCAGACTGACTGACCGTGCACTGACCAGCGGAGCCGCTGAAATGCTGAGGTGTGGGCTTCCTCGGACCTCAATGAGGTGGGCTCCTAATAGGGGGGTCCGGGCCGGGCCGGGCCCCGGGCCCGCTTGCTGCGTCCATGTGACGGAGGGTAGGAGGGCTGACGTGCTGTGAGGTGTGGGCTTTCCTCGGACCTCGTGAGGTGGGCTCCTCTAATAGGGGGGTCCGGGGCCCGGGTGACGGAGGGTAGGAGGTCTGACGTCCGCAGCTGGCATGTGAGTTTAGCCCATTCTGACCTGAGATCAGATTTAAAAAAAAATGTTCTTCTACATCCCGACACTTTTCTGAAAAAGCTATGTTTCTATGTCAGTCGTTCTTCGATTTTTCAAAAATAGCAGACCTACAAGCTCGTAGCGCGCCACTCGGTGGCGCGCTATGAGCTTGTAGATCTGCTATTTTTCAATAGCTAAAGCATGACATGATGCCATAACACCAAAAGGGGTTCCCGCACAGAATGGGTTAGAGAGGGGGCGGGGCCGCCGCGCCTCGCATCACAGCTCTGATTGTATGCCATGATGCAGGGAGAGGCGCGCGCGCGCACACACATACGCACATGCACATGCACACGCGCACACACACACACACACACACACATGCTCATGTTTGTATTGTCATACTTGTGAGGACATTGACATTTCAGGATGACATTTTTACAGTTGGGTGTATAGTTTACCCAAAAGATGGACTTCATTTTCATTCGATTACACCCCCCCCCCCCCCCCCCCCCCCTGTGTCAATCATTTTGATGACCGGGTCACCGGTCAGTAGTAGACTCCTTGGGTCTCCTGCCGGTCGCCAAATCATTGGCTTAGGAATGCGACAAAAAAAAAGAAGCATTCAAGGCTTCGTGCCAGGCCTTGACCAGTGTAATCTAGTACAGACACGCTTTGATCTCACGGCAAAGTGGGGTGCTATGGGCTATATAGTTCCAAACATTGGAACTATCCCATTGAGACAAAGCGGGGTGCTATGGGGCTATAGTTCCAAACATTGGAACTATCCCATTGAGACAAAGCGGTGTGCTATGGGCTATAGTTCCAAACATTGGAACTATCCCATTGAGACAAAGCGGGTGCTATGGGCTATATAGTTCCAAACATTGGAACTATCCCATTGAGACAAAGCAGGGTGCTATGGGATATAGTTCCAAACATTGGAACTATCCCATTGAGACAAAGCGGGGTGCTATGGGCTATATAGTTCCAAACATTGGAACTATCCCATTGAGACAAAGCGGGGTGCTATGGGCTATAGTTCCAAACATTGGAACTATCCCATTGAGACAAAGCGGGGTGCTATGGGCTATAGTTCCAAACATTGGAACATTGTTTTACAGACGGGTAAAAGGGGCAGGGGGCTGAAGCCCCCATTGACGTCTATGTGCGCACCGTCCGTGCTACTAAGCCATACCATAGTGTCGTAGTAAATAAGTGTCATACATATTTCTGAATGACTTGACATTCAGTATATTATGATCAAAGTAAGAACATCACAACGGTGTGTAAAAACAGACCGTATAGTCTTGTGCCACGGTGGACACGAGACCATGTCTCTGCCTCTATACGGACCCCTGTCTGTCTGTGTCTACTTGTGGGGCCGTTGTGGCCCTCCTCCTCCTCACAGGCATAGCAATAGGAGAACGCGGCGCGGGGCGGTGGGCGGGGCCCCGCGGCCCCGCGGGGCGGCACCTCTGTGGGGGCGGCTGGCGGAACAAAAGGCCTCCTCTTCACTGGAGCATGACTCTTTGTGTCAGCAACACAAGGCTCTGAGTGGAACACACACACACACACAGAGACACACAGAGAAAGACACACACACACACACACACACACACACAGAGACACACACACACACACACACACACAGTCAGTCAGTCAGACAGAGAGACAGACAGACCTGCTCTGCCGCGCTACACTTCACCTTGAAGTACTGTGACCTGAAAAGCAACACAGGGACAGCTATATTAGTAGTGAGGTGTACATACGCGCGCACACACACACACACACACACACACACACACACACACACTTGTAGATTCCATGCGTTTTCAACGGTGCGGTAGGCTATTAAGTCTAGTGTATTTATTCTGTCAAAACACATGTTAAGTCTTCATTGTTGATTGATGATTTTTAACACTCTATAGCAAGGAATACCATCTGAATAATATCGAACTTTAACAAGTTTCTGTTTAACCAAACATTATTACAACTCTTTTAACAACTTAAACCCTATCTATAGTATACTTTGTTGACTGGAATCCTGGGGGGGATCCGATCTGATCTGTATACTTGGTCTGCCCCTTCTTTCCCACTGTACAACAAATCTCTTTTCACTTGTAGATCTGCTGTTTTTTTTTTCAAATGGTTGCCCCAGAACAGGGACTTGATTTGCTGTGAAGTATTAACCATGCAAAACCACAAGTGTGTAAATGTTAAAACCATTGAGGATAAAAACACAGCCCAAAGTCCAGGACTTATTATTTCCACGGTGGTGGTCCTCCTCGCATGAGCGCCGCCAGATTCCTTTAACCCATTCTGACCTGAGATCAGATTCATACGAAGGTTTCCGCTGGACACACACTGGTCTGATTAACCCATTCTGACCTGAGATCAGATTCTAAAAAAATGTCAGTCGTTCTTCGATTTTTCAAAAAATAGCAGACCTACAAGCTCGTATCGCGCCACTCGGTGGCGCGATATGAGCTTGTAGATCTGCTATTTTTAAATAGCTAAAGCATAACATGATGCCGACACCAAAATGGGTGCCTGGTCAGAATGGGATAATGGGGTTTAAATATTCCGCAAAATGAGTCCTTTTTTGCTTTTGCTATACGTTATACGTATGTCTTTGTTCTAAATCCATTGCTATTTCTACTTTTACCGAAGCAAAAGGAGTACTTGTTGCTCCCCTTGCTGTTCATTATATTCACGGTTGCCCCCGAGCCCATTGAAATCCCCCCCCCCCCCCCCCCCCGTGATATAAAACGGAGATAAAGACGATAAGTATCGGTGACAGCAACACTTGACACACCCGGTGTTAAGAGTGTCTCAGAGCAAAGAGTCTATACCGTCACAGTTCAACATCAAAGGGCCTGCGTGTGTATCGAGTATTGACACAGATATCTGATACGATTGGACAATGACTCACAAGGCATCGGAGAATGGAGATTAGCCCCCATTCATTCTCTCAAATGGGCTAATTGTATGTATTTCCCCCTTCCTCATTGTGCTGAATGTGTCTTAGATAGAGGCCTGTAATAGAGGCCTCTGAATGTGTCTTATTAAATAGAGGCGTTACAGCAACACGTTTGTTTTCTTCCCTCTGCCAACCTGGGGAGAGCCTCATGCTTCCTTCAATGCATGAGGAGTCCAAAATGCATTTTTTCCCATAGGCATTTCAAAACGTATTTATTTAAAGACCTTTTAAGCGTCGTACGAAGCCAACTCTTGTCGTGACAAATCCTGACAACAAACACAATATTTTGGACCAAACAAATAAATAAAAGAGGAAAAACAACAAAAACAAGTGTTGTAACCTGCCGTTTTTTAACCACCTCATAGCAGTGTTGTTTTTGGCAGCAAATTTTGATTTAGTTTTAGTCACATTTTAGTCACCCGGAATGTTTTTGTGTTAGTCTAGTTTTTAGTCGACTAAATATCATAAGATTTTAGTCGACTAAATCTACAGGTGATTTAGTCGACTAAAATGTATTTTGGCGGGCCTTGATGCCGTTGAAATGACTTGCTGAAAATAGCCGATCTATACAAGCGCACAACGCGTCGCAGCGTGACACGTTGTGCGCTTGTAGATCTGCTATTTTCAGCATGCAACCAAGTGTCAAATGACTTGTACTGGATCTCCTAACATTTTAGTCTAGTTTTTATTTGACAATTATTTGAAATTGTCAGTATATTTAGTCTTGGTTTTAGTCATCATACAGTATAGCTTAGTTTCCATTTAGTTTCCATTCAGTTTGTCAGTGAAAAAAAGACATTTTTCGTCTTAGTTTCAGTCGACGAAATCAACACCACCTCATAGTGTGTATATATCTGCACTACCACCTCATATAGTGTGTACAGCATGTCTTTATATACTGTACAGTGTACAGTGTACAGTATCTTTACCACCTCAAGGCCAAGCTCTGAACCCTGCCTCTGGTCCTATCAGCTCCTGAAGCAATCCAACATTCCAACGGCTGATAAAAGTCTTAATTATACAGAAAACACTTTACTTTCTGTACACAGTCATTTCCAGACCAGGAGGACCATTCATATTTATAATGTTTATAGACCACTTTTCCTCCGCAGAACAATTTACTTTATCGAGACATCGTCGACGTAGTTTAATTGTTAGCTTGTTTACGTTATTTAATGGAGTTTTAACCCATTCTGAACGGGCACCCATTTTGGTGTTGGCATCATGTCGTGCTTTAGCTATTGAAAAATAGCAGATCTACAAGCTCATATCGCGCCACCGAGTGGCGCGATACGAGCTTGTAGGTCTGCTATTTTGAAAAAAATCGAAGAACGACTTACATTTTTAGAATCTGATCTCAGGTCAGAATGGGTTCATCAGACCAGTGTGTGTCCAGTCGGAAACCTCGTATGAATCTGATCTCAGGTCAGAATGGGTTAAGGAGAAGAACACGAGGCATTTCCTCTGCTCCTGGTATAATCGCGGGGTTGATCTTCGTGTCATTAAAGCCTGTGGGTTTTTTTTTGTGTGTCTCGTCGCCGATAGCTATTTGGAAACGCCGATAGCTATTTGGAAACGCCTGCGGTGCCTCATAACCTCCTTTAGGGGACTTGGTTTCATTCACTTTTAATTCTTTATTCCTTTTTGTTATATTTTTTTGGTTCTTGACTCTCCTCTCTGTACTGTACTGCACCTCTCCTCTCCTGTGTGGTCATTCTCACAACACCAGTTGCTATGTTATGATATACCTGATTGTACAAACAAAAAAGACAAAGAAATAAACTTTATTGATCCAGGGATCATTAAATGTCTGTCTTATCTATGAACCTATAGTGTCTCCATTCTGGGCATCATGTGAACATTCGGGAAAGATAGGCGAACATTTGGTGAAACAGCCCTTCTACTAGCTATTAAACGCCCTTTACGTCTGTGTGTTGTTTCGGAATTATTGAACCAATGGAAAGTAGTAAAAAGTGCTTTGGACAAAACCTTTTTAACTCCACTGGACCCTCAAACTGTCTGCTAAAGCAGTTAACTCCACAGCATCTCCCCCACTCTCATGCAATAATATAAAGTCACGACACCCAACTTTGATGAGGGACTATTGCTTTGTTTTAAAATGATAAGGTTTTTATAACATTTTGGAGTTAGGTGGTTTCCTACTAACAGCAGAGATGCGGGCGGGCGGGGGTCCAAACAACCTGTTCTGCATTCTTGCAGAGCCGAGCACGCCGCCCCCATTAGAGCAGTCATTAAACTCAGATTAGCAGGAAATCTGGTGGAATTGGACTCAAACTGTGCCTCCGACGCAGCAGATAACCCCCTGACCCAACCCCCAACCCCCCCCCCCCCCCCGTTCTCTCTGGCCCTGCTCGGCACGCTTACAATGCAGAGACACTTCACGTCACAACGTTGCATTTTGAAATGACTAAACGAAAAGTCACACGAATGGTGGTTATTGTAGGATGTCGTCAAGCCTCGAGAAATCACAACAAAACATTGACTGTTGTCTAGTTTAGTTTAGGTTTTATATTCTGTACCGAATATGGATAAAGGTAAATGGGTAAGTAGACAGACAGACAGACAGACAGGCAAATAAATACAAAATAAAAATAGAAAAATAAATAAACAGTAGACACCAATCAGTCTTGTATAGCATTAAATCTCTTTATATAATTGTTTGAATCGTGTGCTGCTGTACAACAAGCGCAGACGGCACACAGTACAACATGCTTGAACAGGTGTGATGATTGTCTGCTAATTACACTATACCGCATAATATACATACAGTATGTATGAGTTGATCTCTGCCTCGACATTCACTATAGAACTCAACCACCCAAACCCTTTTATAGTCATATAATATACAGTATGAGTTAATCTCTGCCTCAACATTCACTAGAACTCAAACCACCCAAACCCTTTTATAGTCATATAATATACAGTATGAGTTCATCTCTGCCTCAACATTCACTAGAACTCAACCACCCAAACCCTTTTATTGTCATATAATATACAGTATGAGTTAATCTCTGCCTCAACATTCACTATAGAACTCAACCACCCAAACCCTTTTATAGTATCAGAGACTTGGCTTATTTTGTACTTGGTCGGCTCTTTTGTTCCCAAATCTCTTCGCCTGCAGAAATAGCAGATCTCAAAACGTGTCATACGCCGTTTGATTGATTGATTGATTGATTTATTAATTAACAGTTTTTCAGAATTACAGTGCATTTCAAGTGCAACTCAATACAACAACTTAACTGTGCGTGGACGACACCATAAAGCACTATACACTTGTTTACAAGAGAATATTGGTATCGGCAGATACTCAAATCAAATGATCGGGACATCCCTACTTGTAGATCTACTATTTCCGGCGTATATGTTCCCTGCGAGGGTTGGGAGTGGTTGAGAGAGTCACAGCATTTACACCATGTGTCTGCAGGGAACGCTGATATAAACGCCATCACTCGCAATGAGAAGACGCTATAACAATCTATAATGTCAACATTATCAAAAAATAAAGTATTTGTTTCTATAAAACACTATTCATTTATGTTGCTGTTTTGTTCTTTTTCGTATAGTTTGATTCACGTAAATGAAGTTGATTTACTCCACCAAACGTATACACATACAGTACAATCTCCATTGTTTAAAGGACCACTTCACCACTTTTCAACCTATCTTCATATACTAGGTCCTCACTGATAATCATGAAGAAATGGTGCAATTGTTTTCTACTCTGCCTGTGTCTCATAGGAGGGCTGTGGGCAGTTCAGAAACCGTCTTCCAGTGACATCATCGATGGGGAATCCAAGCTAATATGAACTGCAGGCTTTCTAGTCCTGAAAAGTTGCAATGTGAAAATGGAAGCCATCGTTCTCACGATAATGAAAATCTAAACATTTTTGCAAAAAAATATTGTTTAAAAAATAATCTGCCTAATGATGAAGTCACTGGAAGACGGTTTCTAAACTGCCCACAGCCCTCCTATGAGACACAGACCGAGTAGAAACAAATCTTGCCATTTTATCCTGATTATTAGTGAGGACCTATTATATGAAGATACGTTGAAAAGTGGTGAAGTGGTCCTTTAATTAAGGCATCCGTGAAAGTCTTTGGCGTGAAACCACGTTTGTGGTTTTAAAAGCAGTTTGAAGTGCAGGCTGAGTGCCACGGCTGGCCTGCCTCGATCTCTTCAGGACTAAATCATCCACAAAACTCTCCCTCTCTCCCCCTCCCCCTCTCTCCCTCTCTCTCCCTCCCCCTCCCTCCCCCCTCTCTCCGTCACACATACTCGTATGAGCGTTTCTTGGTGGAGCTATCGCCGTTCCTGACCTGGTACGCGGGCGGCGTCATCAGGCCGTCGGGGGGCCGGCGGTGGCCCTCCGGCGTCGTCTCCTCCCGCCAGCGCAGGCCGGAGGCGACCAGCAGCAGGCCGGCCACCAGCAGCAGGAAGCCCCCCGCCCAGCCGCAGAAGAGCGCGTCCCCGAACTCCCAGCGCGGCACCACCTCCGGCAGGGACTCGTCGAAGAAGCGCACCACGGTGACGTGGGCCACGTAGGACACGGGGAACAGGCAGAGCACGCCGGACGCCACGCCGCACGCCCCGCCCGCCACGGTCAGCGTCCTCTTGGCCCGCGGCCCGCCCGGCCCCTGGCAGCTGTTGACCAGGTAGAGGCCCGGCACGGCCAGCAGGACGCCCGCCAGGCCCACGGCCAGCGACAGGCACATGGAGACGCGCGCCAGCTTGAGGTCCCGCGACAGGCCCAGCATGCCGTCGTAGGCGCGGCACTCGGTGCCGCCGTCCTGCACCACGCACGTCTCCCACAGGCCCTGCTCGTAGCTCTCGATGGCCAGCAGCTGGGTGGACATGGTCAGCCACTGGGGCATCAGCGTGGTGGCCAGCGCGCACAGCCACGCGCCCATGTACAGCAGCATGCCCAGCAGCTGCAGCGCACAGGCGCACGCGTCCATGACGTCTCCGCGTCCGCTGCGATGGGATGGGCCCCCCCCCCCCCGCCAGGGACTCCTCTAACGCTGTGATGTAGTAACCCCCCAACCAGAGCTCTCTCCTCAGCCCGGCTGTGTCTGGATCGGTACCCCCAACCAGAGCTCTCTCCTCAGCCTGGCTGTGCCTGGATCGGTACCCCCAACCAGAGCTCTCTCCTCAGCCCGGCTGTGTCTGGATGGGTACCCCCAACGAGAACTCTCTCCTCAGCCCGGCTGTGTCTGGATCGGTACCCCCAACGAGAACTCTCTCCTCAGCCCGGCTGTGTCTGGATCGGTACCCCCAACCAGAGCTGTCTCCTCAGCCCGGCTGTGCCTGGATCGGTACCCCCAACCAGAGCTGTCTCCTCAGCCCGGCTGTGCCTCCCTCCTCCTTCTCCTCCGCGGTCCTGGGTCTCGTCAGCCTCCGTCAGAAGAACACCTGCTGAATCAGAGCGACATGCATGCAGGGCTCTCTCTCTCTCTCTCTCTCTCTGGCTCGCTTCGTGAAGCCGCTTCTCACAACCAGCTCCTGCTTCACAGCAGCACACACACCGTCTGTGGCGGCAGAGGAGAGGAGAGGAGAGGAGAGGAGAGGGGCTCAATGGGCCCCTCCTCCTCCTCCTCCTTTTTTGTGGTCCTCCTTCTATCGCTGCCGTGCCAACGGGCAGGGGGAGGGGGGAGGGGGGGGGGGGGGGGGAAGGGAGCTGATCACTGTCGAATCACATCTCTGGCACTGGGCGGGGGGGGGGGGTTGCTGGGAGTCGCGGCGGATTCAACTGAACACGAGACAGGATATTATCTTCATGTCAGACAGCTGTGGGACGTCCCACTCCATCATGTGCCATCATCATTTACTGCATTTCCCCCCATCCGGCCAATAGCGTCGGGGCAGGGAGTTCAACAGTCTGTGACTCAGAGTAGTGTACAAACGGAACCAAATGGATATGGTTCCATTTGTACACTCTCTGACGTACCTTGTCTGTGGCCTAATGCACACCAAACTTGGGGGTCTTTGACATTAAAGAGTTGGGGAACCACACACTGCTTTAGCCAATCAACTGATTGATTGATTGATTGATTGAGTGATTGATTAACAGACTGGAGAATCACAGTACATTTCAAGCACAACTCAAACTGTTAACTGTGGACGACGACGCGATAAACAAGCGTTACACTTGTTTACGATAGGGTCCACCATGTTCAATTCATCATAAAACTCAACTCCAAATTGCCAACAGTCACATGAAGTAACCACAGGTATAACCACAGGTAACCAGGGTTGTTTCAGAATGCCATGCCAGACTCCACAACAACAGGCAGAAATATAACAAGTCTCCCACAGGCTCAGCCGTCTTATCTCTGTTTGCCAAATCTGCCCCCCCCCCCCCCCCCCCCGCGGAGAAGCCAAATCTGCCCCCCAGCGGAGAACCCAAATCTGCCCCCCAGCGGAGAACCCTAATGATTTCTGGTATTATTTCACTGGGGAGTCCTTGGTGTTTACATTCCACAGTAGGGACTGAATCTTCCATTTCGCAGTGCAGTACGTGCTTGGTAGACCAGTACAGTACAGTACAGTACAGTACAGTACAGTACAGTACAGTACAGTACAGTACAGTACAGTACAGTACAGTACAGTACAGTACAGTACAGTACAGTACCAAACACTCTGTCCCTCGCCAACAGGGACGTGAAGAGAGTGTTAGAGGGGCAGGGGCTGAAATCCCGTAAGAGGGCACTTTTGGACAAAAATAGAGAAAATAGCTGATCTCCAAGCTCTCAACGCATCACAGCGCGACTCGTTGTGAGCGTTGAGAGCTTGTAGATCAGCTATTTTTGGGTCGCAACCCAGCACTCTTTATCTACTGGAGATGCGGTGTAGCGACATGGATTTCTAAACAAAAATGCTGCGTTCCAAGCATAGACTGTAAAAGATATGGACAAAGCGTTCCCCGGGTCTAACATGGACGTAAGATGAAGCCTGTCAGTCCTTGTATTGTAAGTCGGCATCTTTCTAGATCCGTTTTGGCCCAGCTGGCCCATTGGCTGGCCCAGACAACGAGGCTGGACTTCCCCCCTTCTTCTCCGTTGGTTTTTATTTTGACTCAAGTGGGTGGGGAATCCCGATCATAGACTGTAACGGTAGCCACGCCCCTCAGAACATGCGCGACGTTATGGTAATTTTTTTAATGAATGGGACGATAATTTTCCAAAAAGAATATTATGACATTAGAAATGAGACTTTAAACTAGTGACTGGAAGCAGAAAGTATTCATGGACCATGTTTATTAAGTTAATACAGTCTAGGTGAAGTTGGGCCCAAATACATGGACTTCTATGGGGCTATGGGTTTTTCTGGGTCCAATGACAGCGCCACAACAGGCCATTATATGAACTTTCAGGAAATCCCGATTTCCTCAGTGGCTTCACAAAATATCTGTCTGACTGCCCCCCCTGGATCCAAGCTCAGGAGACTTCGGAAAAAGGCAATTCTCCTGAATGCTGCCTTCCAGCATTGGCATGGAAAGGAAAGGAAAGAGTGGCATTTTTGCATCTCCTTCACCGTATAATAAATGCTGTATTCGTTGGTCTGGAGAGGGCAGTTGTTTTACAGACGGGGAAAAGGACAGGGGCTGAAGCCCGCCCGGCTGCACTCTCTCTCTCTCTCTCTCTCTCAAGGTCATGAAATGTGCAGCCTGTTGGTGACATTCTAAATGATTTATACTGTGCTATTATAGGCATGCACAATCTGTGCACACCAAACACTATACGGTCTTCACATTAGAGTTCTCGCAACAACAACAAAATACATAAAAATACACACATAAACAACTTCAGGTTACATGAGAGAAAACAGGCCAACCTTCTGTGTTCGGTATCAGTACCTTGTGTTGAAGTATACTTGAGAGTTGAAAATGAGGCTTTAAGTTTGCAGGCTGTGATTAGGGCCGATTGGTGGAGAAATAACAGTGCGGCTTATTGTGTGTGTGTGTGTGTGTGTGTGTGTGTGTGTGTGTGTGTGTGTGTGTGTGTGAGCGTGCGTGTGTGTGCACGTGCATGTTGTGATGTGAACACTACAAGGTCTGTGGGGACTGAAAGTAGGAGGCCAAAGATGAAAAGCTATGATTGGGAAGAAAAAATGTTTCCCAGCCATAAACACTGGTAGTTTGGCACACGCACAGCAGCGCACGCTAACACAGACACACACACACACACACACACACGCACACACGCACGCACACACACACACACACACACACACACACACACACACACACACACACACACACACACACACACACACACACACACACACACACCATGCATTGCATACATGACCCCCACTGAACCAGAGCCCCCCTCCCCTCCCCTCCTCTCCTTCTCCTCTAGAGAACAAAAACAGATCAGCTGAGCACTGGTGATGAGTCTACATACAGTACAGTACAGTATGCCTGCACTGGCTGCGCATACAGTACGCATGTGGTTGACGTCAGTCTGTCTGCAACACTCACCTACTCATCACATATCCAGTGCTCCAAAAGGACACGCATTAATCTATCATGCATGGCTTACTGTTGAGCACAGATTACATTCACGTATTCTCACGTTTTTCAGAAATGTATTAACCCTCTAACACACCCGCATTAATTTCTACTTGCAAAAAATAGATTTCAACCTTACTACTACTTTGTACTACTAGGACTAAGACTAAAAAATATGTTAAAAATTAATAAATAAATAAAGTTTGATGAAAAATGTATAATAATTATATAATAATATAATAAATTAATAATTTACATTTTGGGGATATCTTTCACAATAATGAATAAAACATGTTCTAGACATTCTAATGATCACAAAAAAAACATATATTACAATTATTGTACCTACTTTTATTAGGGTAAAGGTCAAAAGTCTTAGGTTAAAAAATGTTCAAAATTGCACAGAGTCCAGACATTTTTAATTTGTGTGAATTTCAGCCTCTGTGGGGGGTATTTATATGCAAATATCATGACCAATGGCATTGAAATGGCATTGCAATGAACATCACTGATGACGTTTAGGTGAAAAAAGAACAGGAAAAAATAATTTGTAATTAAATAAAATAAAATTGTTGCTAAAAAGCAACGCTGGGTCTTAGAGGGTTAATGGACAAAACACAGTATTTCTTTGAACAGGTCGTACATGTAAGAGACGAACATAACCATATGACTTATGACTAGACAAGCCAGTTTGGGTGTTTTGGTGGCGCTTAAGCCTTTTATTATCTATAGAGCTGTAATAGGTTGGAATGCACTACCAAAGTGTATAACCAATACAAATAATAATAATAATAATAAATAATAATGAATTTTATTTATATTGCACTTTTCATTCACAAGGAATCTCAGAGTGCTACAAGGTTAAAAACATATGATCTATCATAAAATGATTAAAAACAGGGTTAACAAAAACAGTGCAAAAAAAATGAATACAACATTCACCTTTAAAATCAAGTTAAAAAAAAACACCTTATGAAAACCATCTTGTAGTAACCCTGGGAAAAAGAATAATTCAAATGTATAATTTGTTGAAAGTGATGTTTTGCTATGTTATTTTTATTTCTTATTTTATTTTGAGTTAGTGTTTGTAAACAACCCCAGGAAGACTATAGCTTTTGTCAAGGCATAAGCTAATGGGGATCCTTATAAACAATAAACAATAAACATATCATTCACAGAGACAGGGCCGTTATCATGCATCTGTTTACAAGTTACAATTTATAGGCATTTAAGACACTCTTGCCTCTTAATCCAGAGTGATTTACAGTAAGAAGGGACAACATCAAAAGCATATAATAGAGATAAATCTAGATCATAGGTAAACCAAGAACCTATTGTCTGTCTAACAGTAGCCGATAATATAGAACAAATTATAATCAGTACATTATTTTAAAAAAAGGTCTGAGCCTCCATGCATTGTGTACTATAAAAGCTATTTTATTTTTTTATGAAAAATGACACACAGCTTTTATAGTACACAATGCATGGAGGCTCAGCCTTTTTTTTTTTTTAATAATGTTTTTATTTTTTTGCTGGAGTATACTTTGCAAATTAAACAACATATTTGTTATAAATAGAAACTGTACAGAAAACAAAGCACACTGCAGGCTATCCATGTCTTTTATTGGTGGTCCCGTGCAGAGTAATCTAGTAAGAGAGTGGCGACACTAGCGTTGACTCCCGTTGTAACGATATAATGCTGAAGTGCTCATTCATCTCAATGGGATAGTTCCAACGTTTTGGAACTATAGCCCATAGCACCCCGCTTTGTCTCAATGGGATAGTTCCAATGTATGGAACTATAGCACCCCGCTTTGTCTCAATGGGATAGTTCCAATGTTTGGAACTATAGCCCACTGCACCCCACTTTGTCTCAATGGGATAGTTCCAATGTATGGAACTATAGCCCATAGCACCCCGCTTTGTCTCAATGGGATAGTTCCAATGTTTGGAACTATAGCCCATAGCACACCGCTTTGTCTCAATGGGATAGTTCCAATGTATGGAACTATAGCCCATAGCACCCCGCTTTGTCTCAATGGGATAGTTCCAATGTATGGAACTATAGCCCACTGCACCCCGCTTTGTCTCAATGGGATAGTTCCAATGTATGGAACTATAGCCCATAGCACCCCGCTTTGTCTCAATGGGATAGTTCCAATGTTTGGAACTATAGCCCATAGCACCCCGCTTTGTCTCAATGGGATAGTTCCAATGTTTGGAACTATAGCCCATAGCACCCCGCTTTGTCTCAATGGGATAGTTCCAATGTATGGAACTATAGCCCATAGCACCCCGCTTTGTCTCAATGGGATAGTTCCAACGTTTTGGAACTATAGCCCATAGCACCCCGCTTTGTCTCAATGGGATAGTTCCAATGTTTGGAACTATAGCCCATAGCACCCCGCTTTACGGCGAGATCAAAGCGGGTCCACTGGTGGTCTCCTGGGGAATTTCAGGTGTCACAGCATGTGGCTCTAATGTCCTGGTGTATTAATTTATCTGAAGTATATCTCGACTGTATTAACACTGATATTCATTGACATTATACACAAATCAAAATGGCTATGGCTGTTTTCCTCCCAACTATTTTGATGCAATGCAGTAGACGAAAGTGGCACATCTATATGTGTAACTATACGTTATTTAATCAATACGTTTAATCAACATTGCGATGTGCAATACAAAGTATTAAATTAAATCTGAGATGAATGTATTAATTGGCCATAAGAAATACATTAGATGCGTCAAATATTTCCCATGTCACACTGCACCATACAAGACACTATTGTGTGTTTATGTTTGTTTCTTTTATTTTATTTCAATGTTTAATTACAGTTTAGGCATTTAGACACACTCAATCCAGGCCCATGAATTAGAGGATAAAGCTCACATGTTACCCAAATAGTTGAATACACAAATGAATCAATCAACTTCAAGTCTTTATTTCACAACAAAATTCTAATCTGATAATATAGGTTTATTTACTAAAGTTTTGCTGTGTCCTGCAGTAAGTGTTTCACTGTCTCTGCTGCCTAAATTAAATGCAGTCGCCAGCAGATGTCACTATAATCACTGAAGCGTCAAAGCTTAACACATTTTTGAACCAATTGGTTCAAGTGGTTCAGAGGTTCATAAAAGCTTCATTGGCCCATCACTAGTATTAAATGTCTCAAATTTGAAAGCACTATATTTCTAAAACTAGGAAACATTTCAAAGATTCCTTTTCAGGCAAACATGTCCACCGTAAGATGAACCTAAGTAGGCTAGAATGGGGTTGTTAGGTGTAAGTATGTAGGACTAGTATACATGCCAAAGTTTGTGCTATTGCCATAGAGAATGCATTGGGCGTTTTAAGTTAAATAACTCACAAACTACAAAACAAGTAAAAAAGTTCCAGCATGTAAGCTGAATAATAAAAAGTCTGAATAGAGTTTCTATGAAAGTGATTTTTGACGTGCCAATGTCTGCCATTGAGCCCCATTGTAAATTTGAAAGCACTATATTTCTAAAACTTCAAACTTCAAACTTCAAAGATTCCTTTTCAGGCAAACATGTCCACCGTAAGATGAACCAATGCATAGCCGTCTCGTGTTTTATCTGCATTGTTTGCTTGTTTACTTTGTTCTGTATTTTTATTGTAATTAAAGCACTTTGTGAGTCCTCTCTGTGAAAGGTGCTATATAAATAAAATGCCTACTTACTTACTTACTTACTTACTTACTTCACCATTCTGGGCCTGGGGAACCACTCTGGGGAAGGGGTGCATGGGTGGTTAAATTGGTAGGACCGATTTTTCCTTTAGAACAAGCTAAGCTGCTATTCATTTAAGAAAGGGACAAAGATAATGATAGAAAGAAAACAGGTCAATTATTCCTTATTAATGAGTATTTCTTGTGGACAAAAAAACAAGCTGTTCAACCAAGATTCACAGACCCGTCCCATAGGCTACCATCCACCAGGTAAGACATCTGATTCAGATGCTCTGAGGAACATGTGTTTGATTGATTGATGCATTTTTTTTTAAGTAAATTTTATTCAAAGAGTTAGATCATGTGCAGTTTTCACAGAAAGAGAATACGACTCTTCTTTTTTTTTACATTTTCTCCCACAACTCCCTTCCCAGTCCTCCCCACCCACCCACCATCTTTCCCCACGAGGCCAGACATACTGATTGATGCATTTATTAACAGATTGGAGAACTACAGTACATTTCAAGCACAACTCGACCCACAACAATCGACCCACCCAAACCCAGGATTCGAACTAAAGGTATCCTGTGTAAAAGTCCAATATGGTAACCTCTCTAGACTAGCCCACAGGGATATCCCATCATATCCCCATGGAGGGGAGACATTCGACCTTTGAGGCCATCAGTGAGGCTGAGGCTTTGAGTTACTCTGCTACTCATGTCCCATCGAAGCATTTATTATTCCAGACAGACGATGGCGCTGTTGCATCGCTGACAAATCCCACTGGCCAATAACAATGAACTGAGGGGAGATTGTAGGCAACTTGGCATTCCACGCTGTTTTTCGGGGTATGGTCTAAATCTGCATAATAAAATAAACTTGCATGAACAGCTATAGGCTCAATTTCTCGTCACCCAAATTAATTAAAGTCCTTGTGTTTTGTTTTTAAACATGAACTTTGATGAATTGAACATGGTGGACCCTCTCTTGTAAACAAGTGTAATGCGCTTAATTGGGTCGTCCACTCACAGTTAACAGTCTTTGTATTGAGTTTGTGCTTGAAATGTACTGTAATTCTGCAAACTGTTAATACATATTTAAATCAATCAATCAACCCAGATTAACCCATTAGCCATGCATGTATATATATATATATATATATATTCTTTATATTTAACAACGTGTATTGAATAAACTTCATTCAAAATAAACAACCAACATCAACATAACACAAACAACACTAAAAGTCAATGAAGACAAAAAGAACCGTTCACTCCTATGATAAACTTTTGCCTACTCACGTTCATGTGTTTGGAGCGTACGTCGAACCCCATTGGACAAAAAGTTCACTCGATCGAGACCCCATAGTTCGGAGAGCGCGGTTTCTAAAAGTGGGGTCCGCGGTCCCCAGGAAGATTCAATGTAAATTAGAAGGGGAGAAATTGGGACATTTCAGATGGGGGTCCGCTGGCAAATAGGCAACATTGTTATCTGGGCGTGTCAGACAGGGTTCCTTGTTCAATGATATGAACTGAACAAGTTTGAGATGAACCTAGTTCCTTATTGTTCTTTAACTACATAGAAGTGTCTATTTGTATGTCTCTAAATGTTTTGATGAATTGAACAATGTGGACCCTGTTGTAAACAAGTGTAATGCTTAATTGGGTCGTCCACTCACAGTTAACAGTCTTTGTATTGAGTTTGTGCTTAAAATGTACTGTAATTCTACAAACTGTTAATACATATTTCAATCAATCAATCAATCACTGTAACTGTCATTTTATGTTTACCAGCAAATAAAAAATGAGAAAAAACAGCCAATGGAAAAAAATGGTCTAAAAATGTAATAAATACCAAACGAAGTACATTAGTAATGCAATTAAATAAATACATGCATTTATTTATTTATTTATTATTATTATTATGTATATTGCATTATATTGTGAATGTATTCAATTGCATGTTTTATTTAATTTCATTGCGGAATTTCCTCATTAAAGTTTTTGGTATTTATCCCATCATGAACGGGAACCCATGGTGTTCGCATCATGTTATGCTTTAGCTATTGAAAAATAGCAGATCTACAAGCTCATAGCGCGCCACCGAGTGGCGCGCTACGAGCTTGTAGGTCTGCTATTTTTGAAAAAAATCGAAGAACGACTGACATTTTTAGAATCTGATCTCAGGTCAGAATGGGATTTATTATCACATTCTTTCAAGTTGGATTGGTCGATGGGGTCCTGTCCTCCGGGGCTATGGGACCGTATGCAAATGAGCCATGCCCGAATATGGCCCGGGTGGAAGCGTTTTTGGGGGCCGAGCCGGGCCGAGCAGAGTGACGGTAGGCCGGGGAGGAGGAGGAGGAGGAGGAGGAACATGGAGGACCGCGGCGGCTCAACGCGCACCACCGAGACAGAGAGACACCCGCGACACACATAGAGAGGGAGAGAGAGAGAGAGAGAGAGAGAGAGAGAGAGAGGGAGAGGGAGAGAGAGAGAGAGAGAGAGAAAAAAAACAACAAACCAAACCAACCCCACTGTGGATGTATCCCTATGGCTTCTTATCCGGCGTGTTAAATAATAATGTTCGTGTCGTGATTAAACAAGAAGAAACCCTCATTCTTTCTGGTGGCTTTGGAGTTAAACTTTTATTTAATGTGGAGCGACCGGAGTTAAAAGGCGGAGGAGGGAGGGGAACAGGCAGGGGAACGGGACGGGGGAGTAGAGTAGGAGAAGCTTTTTGTGATGCAGTGAGGAGGGTGTTTTTGGGGTTTTTTAGGGCAGCAGGCAGCACCAGTAAGGGGGGGTGGGGGGGGGGGGTGGTGGTTGGTTACGGTATAGGTCTAGGTCCGGTCTGGTCGGGGACCGACCGACCGACGGCGGTGGTGGTGGGACGGGGGAACTATAGGGGGAACTGGGGACGGGGACGGAGGAGCCGGGGAAGGGAAGGGTTCGGCGGTGTGTGGCAGCAGCGCCATGCCGTGGAGGAGCAACGGGAAGCGGCGAGAGAGCGCCGAGCTGCCGCTGCCCGCGGGCTGGGAGGAGGCGCGCGACTACGACGGGAGGGTGTTCTACATCGACCACAACACCCGGCAGACCTCCTGGATAGACCCCCGAGACAGGTCAGTGTGACTGGGGGAGAGAGAGACCCCCTTCTTCCCCCCTGGGGGTCTGTTAATGTTGTTAATGTTGTTTAAGAAATACACTTTACTTTGAAATACCAACCCCGAGACAGGTCAGAGTGTCAGAGAGACCCCCTGGGACCCCCCCTTTTTTAATGTTGTTCAGAACAAACTTTACTTTAAAAAAATACCAACAACAGTACAGGTCAGTCTGAGAGACCCCCCTGAGACCCCCTTTTATATGTTGTTGATGTTGTTTAAGAACAACTTTACTTAGTTTAAACAGTGGTGGAAAAAGTGTTCACATGTTTTACTTTAGTAAAGGTACTAATACTGCAATGTATATATATATATATATAATTAAAATTAAAAATGTACTTTAGTAAAAACAAGTACAAACGTATTTGCATCAAAATGTATCAAAAGTGGAAAGTGCTTGTCATGCAGAATGTACCATTTCAAGTTTACAAATGTGCAAAAAATAATAACTATTAAATAGCAGATCTACAAGCTCACAATGTATTGCATCAAGATACACTGTGAGCTTGTAGATCTTCTATTTTCAAATGGCTGAAATGTATATATAGGGCTGAAGTGGTTAAAATGCACGTTTTGTAATAATAAAATAATAATCAAAATCTACAAAGTAACTAGTAATTAAAGTTGTCAAATAATTGTAGTGGAGTAAAAGTACAATATTTCCCTCTGAAATGCATTGGAGTAGAAGTAAAAGTACTGAAAATGTGACATACTCAAGTACAAATAGCTTCCAGGCAGTGGTGGAAAGTAACTAAGTAGGCTACTTGTACTCTAAGTATAGCGTAAGTTAATCAGCACAATTTTGAGGTATTTTGTTTTGACTTTTTACCGGATTGATTGAAAATTGTATTAACAGTTTGTAGAATGGGTACATTTCTAACGAAGGTACAGGTCAATAGTGCAAAAACTGCTTGTTTACATCAGGGTCCTCCATTTTCAATTCATCAGAACATTTAAAGACATAGAAAATAAGGGAAACATATTATACACTAATAACCACTTCAAGTTCAGCCCTATATATATTTCGGACATTTGCGACGCATTGTGAGCTTGTAGATCTGCTGTTTTCCAAAGGGTTTTTGTTGTTGTTGATGTTCTGAACTTCTGCACAATGAGTATACTTTTACTCTTGGTACTTTAAGTATATTTTGATGCCAATACCTTCCTTTTTGTACCTTAAATTTACTCGAGTACATTTTGAATACTGGTATTTCCCTTAGTTGTAACAGAGGATTTCTTACATTGCAGTATTCGACACTTTTACTGAATTAAGTAGTAAGACACTCGAGTGAGTGCTTCTTCTTTCATCACTGTTGAGTTTGGGGGGCTCTCCATCTCCTCTCTGGAGGATGCAATTCAATCTTTACTGTACATATATTACTTATTCGTTGTATTTCTAATCGTTCATATGCTGTTTTTTTCGAGCCATATTAGTGCTTTCATGGGGTTTCTAAATCCTCTTATCAGACCTTGTACTGAACTGTACTTTCCTGTGCATTTTGTTTCTTTCTGCAAACTGTTAACATAAAGTATTCAATTAATCAAATGTGATGAGGAGAATGATTGATTGATTGATTGACGGCTGCTGTGGTTTCAAGCCTTCACTCTGTGGTCTCCCCGCCCCCCCACGGATCGATACCCTTAAGAATCGAACCACTGATGCTGCGATTGATTGATTGATTGAATGCTGCTGATCAATGTGTTGCTAATTTATGGTTGTATGGTTGGGCAAGCAAGCCAAGCATGCGGTGTGGCGGTGGCTCAGGGGTAGAGTGGCCGCAGTTCGATCCCTGTGGTGCTCCCCCAGAGTTAGTGTCAAAGTGTCCTTGAGCAAGACTCTGAACCCCTAATTGCTCCTGATGTGCAGGTTTGGTGCCTTGCATGGTTTCCGCCGCCATCGGTGTATGAAAGTGTGTGTGAATGAATGGGTGAATGTAATGCACAATCTATA
>NC_139701.1:49474928-49495976 GCF_964188405.1 Protomyctophum parallelum | reverse complement strand
CATTAAACTCAGATTAGCAGGAAATCTGGTGGAATTAGACTCAAACTGTGCCTCCGACGCAGCAGATAACCCCCTGACCCAACCCCCCCCCCCCCTGTTCTCTCTGGCCCTGCTCGGCACGCTTACAATGCAGAGACACTTCACGTCACGACGTTGCATTTCGAAATGACTAAAACGAAAAGTCACGAATGGTGGTTATTGTAGGATGTCGTCAAGCCTCGAGAAATCACAACAAAACGTTGACTGTTGTTTAGTTTAGTTTAGGTTTTATATTCTGTACCGAATATGGATAAAGGTAAATGGGTAAGCAGACAGACAGACAGACAGGCAAATAAATACAAAATAAAATATAGAAAAGTAAATAAACAGTAGACACCAATCAGTCTTATAGCATTACATCTCTTTATATAATTGTTTGAATCGTGTGCTGCTGTACAACAAACGCAGACGGCACACAGTACAACATGCTTGAACAGGTGTGATGATTGTCTGCTAATTACACTATACCACATAATATACATACAGTATGTATGAGTTGATCTCTGCCTCAACATTCACTATAGAACTCAACCACCCAAACCCTTTTATAGTCATATAATATACAGTATGAGTTAATCTCTGCCTCAACATTCACTATAGAACTCAACCACCCAAACCCTTTAATAGTCATATAATATACAGTATGAGTTAATCTCTGCCTCAACATTCACTAGAACTCAACCACCCAAACCCTTTTATAGTCATATAATATACAGTATGAGTTAATCTCTGCCTCAACATTCACTATAGAACTCAACCACCCAAACCCTTTTATAGTATCAGAGACTTGGCTTATTTTGTACTTGGTCGGCTCTTTTGTTCCCAAATCTCTTCGCCTGCAGAAATAGCAGATCTCAAAACGTGTCATACGCCGTTTGATTGATTGATTGATTGATTGATTTATTGACAGTTTTTCAGAATTACAGTACATTTCAAGTGCAACTCAATGCAACAACTGTTAACTGTGAGTGGACGACACCATAAAGCACTATACACTTGTTTACAAGAGAATATTGGTATCGGCAGATACTCAAATCAAAATGATCGGGACATCCCTATACTTGTAGATCTACTATTTCCGGCGTATATGTTCCCTGCGAGGGTTGGGAGTGGTTGAGAGAGTCACAGCATTTACACCATGTGTGTCTGCAGGGAACGCTGATTTAACCCATTCTGACCTGAGATCAGATTCATACGAGGTTTCCGCCGGACACACACTGGTCTGATGAACCCATTCTGACCTGAGATCAGATTCTAAAAATGTCAGTCGCTCTTCGATTTTTCAAAAATAGCAGACCTACAAGCTCGTATCGCGCCACTCGGTGGCGCGATATGAGCTTGTAGATCTGCTATTTTTCAATAGCTAAAGCATAACATGATGCCGACACCAAAATGGGTGCCCGGTCAGAATGGGATAAACGCCATCACTCGCAATGAGAAGACGCTGTAAAAATCTATAATGTCAACATTATCAAAAAATAAAGTCTTTGTTTCTATAAAACACTATTCATTTATGTTTCTGTTTTGTTCTTTTTCGTATAGTTTGATTCACGTAAATGAAGTTGATTTACTCTACCAAACGTATACACATACAGTACAATCTCCATTGTTTAAAGGACCACTTCACCACTTTTCAACCTATCTTCATATACTATAGGTCCTCACTAATAATCATGAAAAAATGGTGCAATTGTTTTCTACTCTGCCTGTGTCTCATAGGAGGGCTGTGGGCAGTTCAGAAACCGTCTTCCAGTGACATCATCGATGGGGAATCCAAGCTAATAGAAACTGCAGGCTTTCTAGTCCTGAAAAGTTGCAATGTGAAAATGGAAGCCATCGTTCTCACGATAATGAAAATCTAAACATTTTTGCAAAAAAACGTTGTTTAAAAAAGAATCTGCCTAATGATGAAGTCACTGGAAGACGGTTTCTAAACTGCCCCCACAGCCCTCCTATGAGACACAGACCGAGTAGAAACAAATCTTGCCATTTTATCATGATTATTAGTGAGGACCTATTATATGAAGATACGTTGAAAAGTGGTGAAGTGGTCCTTTAAGGCATCCGTGAAAGTCTTTGGCGTGAAACCACGTTTGTGGTTTTAAAAGCAGTTTGAAGTGCAGGCTGAGTGCCACGGCTGGCCTGCCTCGATCTCTTCAGGACTAAATCATCCACAAAACTCTCCCTCCCTCCCCCTCTCCCCCTCTCTCTCTCTCCCCCTCCCTCCCCCCTCTCTCCGTCACACATACTCGTATGAGCGTTTCTTGGTGGAGTTCTCGCCACTCCTGACCTGGTACGCGGGCGGCGTCGTCAGGCCGTCGGGGGGCCGGCGGTGGCCCTCCGGCGTCGTCTCCTCCCGCCAGCGCAGGCCGGAGGCGACCAGCAGCAGGCCGGCCACCAGCAGCAGGAAGCCCCCCGCCCAGCCGCAGAAGAGCGCGTCCCCGAACTCCCAGCGCGGCACCACCTCCGGCAGGGACTCGTCGAAGAAGCGCACCACGGTGACGTGGGCCACGTAGGACACGGGGAACAGGCAGAGCACGCCGGACGCCACGCCGCACGCCCCGCCCGCCACGGTCAGCGTCCTCTTGGCCCGCGGCCCGCCCGGCCCCTGGCAGCTGTTGACCAGGTAGAGGCCCGGCACGGCCAGCAGGACGCCCGCCAGGCCCACGGCCAGCGACAGGCACATGGAGACGCGCGCCAGCTTGAGGTCCCGCGACAGGCCCAGCATGCCGTCGTAGGCGCGGCACTCGGTGCCGCCGTCCTGCACCACGCACGTCTCCCACAGGCCCTGCTCGTAGCTCTCGATGGCCAGCAGCTGGGTGGACATGGTCAGCCACTGGGGCATCAGCGTGGTGGCCAGCGCGCACAGCCACGCGCCCATGTACAGCAGCATGCCCAGCAGCTGCAGCGCACAGGCGCACGCGTCCATGACGTCTCCGCGTCCGCTGCGATGGGATGGGCCCCCCCCCCCCCGCCCGGGACTCCTCTAACGCTGTGATGTAGTAACCCCCCAACCAGAGCTCTCTCCTCAGCCTGGCTGTGTCTGGATCGGTACCCTCAACCAGAGCTCTCTCCTCAGCCTGGCTGTGCCTGGATCGGTACCCCCAACCAGAGCTCTCTCCTCAGCCCGGCTGTGTCTGGATGGGTACCCCCAACGAGAACTCTCTCCTCAGCCCGGCTGTGTCTGGATCGGTACCCCCAACCAGAGCTGTCTCCTCAGCCCGGCTGTGCCTGGATCGGTACCCCCAACCAGAGCTGTCTCCTCAGCCCGGCTGTGCCTGGATCGGTACCCCCAACCAGAGCTGTCTCCTCAGCCCGGCTGTGCCTCCCTCCTCCTTCTCCTCCGCGGTCCTGGGTCTCGTCAGCCTCCGTCAGAAGAACACCTGCTGAATCAGAGCGACATGCATGCAGGGCTCTCTCTCTCTCTCTCTCTCTCTGGCTCGCTTTGTGAAGCCGCTTCTCACAACCAGCTCCTGCTTCACAGCAGCACACACACCGTCTGTGGCGGCAGAGGAGAGGAGAGGAGAGGAGAGGGGCTCAATGGGCCCCTCCTCCTCCTCCTCCTTTTTTGTGGTCCTCCTTCTATCGCTGCCGTGCCAACGGGCAGGGGGAGGGGGGAGGGGGGGGGGGGGGGAGGAAGGGAGCTGATCACTGTCGAATCACATCTCTGGCACTGGGCGGGGGTGGTTGCTGGGAGTCGCGGCGGATTCAACTGAACACGAGACAGGATATTATCTTCATGTCAGACAGCTGTGGGACGTCCCACTCCATCATGTGCCATCATCATTTACTGCATTTCCCCCCATCCGGCCAATAGCGTCGGGGCAGGGAGTTCAACAGTCTGTGACTCAGAGAGTGTACAAACGGAACCAAATGGATATGGTTCCATTTGTACACTCGCTGACGTACCTTGTCTGTGGCCTAATGCACACCAAACTTGGGGGTCTTTGACATTAAAGATTTGGGGAACCACACACTGCTTTAGCCAATCAACGGATTGATTGATTGATTGAGTGATTGATTAACAGACTGGAGAATCACAGTACACTTCAAGCACAACTCAAACTGTTAACTGTGGACGACGACACGATAAACAAGCGTTATACACTTGTTTACGATAGGGTCCACCATGTTCAATTCATCATAAAACTCAACTCCAAATTGCCGACAGTCACACGTAACCACAGGTATAACCACAGGTAACCGGGGTTGTTTCAGAATGCCATGCCAGACTCCACAACAACAGGCGGAAATATAACAAGTCTCCCACAGGCTCAGCCGTCTTATCTCTGTTTGCCAAATCTGCCCCCCCCCCCCGCCTGCGGAGAACCCAAATCTGCCCCCCCAGCGGAGAACCCAAATCTGGCCCCCAGCGGAGAAGCCAAATCTGCCCCCCAGCGGAGAACCCTAATGATTTCTGGTATTATTTCACTGGGGAGTCCTTGGTGTTTACATTCCACAGTATAGGGACTGAATCTTCCATTTCGCAGTGCAGTACGTGCTTGGTAGACCAGTACAGTACAGTACAGTACAGTACAGTACAGTACAGTACAGTACAGTACAGTACAGTACAGTACAGTACAGTACAGTACAGTACAGTACAGTACAGTACAGTACAGTACAGTACAGTACCAAACACTCTGTCCCTCGCCAACAGGGACGTGAAGAGAGTGTTAGAGGGGCAGGGGCTGAAATCCCGTAAGAGGGCACTTTTGGACAAAAATAGAGAAAATAGCTGATCTCCAAGCTCTCAACGCATCACAGCGCGACTCATTGTGAGCGTTGAGAGCTTGTAGATCAGCTATTTTTGGGTCGCAACCCAGCACTCTTTATCTACTGGAGATGCGGTGTAGCGACATGGATTTCTAAACAAAAATGCTGCGTTCCAAGCATAGACTGTAAAAGATATGGACAGAGCGTTCCCCGGGTCTAACATGAACGTAAAATGAAGCCTGTCAGTCCTTGTATTGTAAGTCGCCATCTTTCTAGATCCGTTTGGGCCCAGCTGGCCCATTGGCTGGCCCAGACAACGAGGCGGGACTTCCCCCCTTCTTCTCCGTGGGTTTTTATTTTGACTCGAGTGGGAGGGGAATCCCGATCATAGACTGTAACGGTAGCCACGCCCCTCAGAACATGCGCGACTTTATGGTAATTTTTTTAATGAATGGGACCATAATTTTCCAAAAAGAATATTATGACATTAGAAATGAGACTTTAAACTAGTGACTGGAAGCAGAAAGTATTCATGACCATGTTTATTAAGGTAATACAGTCTAGGTGAAGTTGGGCCCAAATACATGGACCTCTATGGGGCTATGGGTTTTTCTGGGTCCAATGACAGCGCCACAACAGGCCATTATATGAACTTTCAGGAAATCCCGATTTCCTCAGTGGCTTCACAAAATATCTGTCTGACTGCCCCCCCCTGGATCCAAGCTCAGGAGACTTCGGAAAAAGGCAATTCTCCTGAATGCTGCCTTCCGGCATTAGCATGGAAAGGAAAGGAAAGAGTGGCATTTTTGCATCTCCTTCACCGTATAATAAATGCTGTATTCGTTGGTCTGGAGAGGGCAGTTGTTTTACAGACGGGAAAAAGGACAGGGGCTGAAGCCCGCCCGGCTGCACTCTCTCTCTCTCTCTCTCTCTCTCTCTCTCTCTCAAGGTCATGAAATGCGCAGCCTGTTGGTGACATTCTAAATGATTTATACTGTGCTATTATAGGCATGCACAATCTGTGCACACCAAACACTATACGGTCTTCACATTAGAGTTCTCGCAACAACAAAAAAAAACATAAAAATACACACACAAACAACTTCAGGTTACATGAGAGAAAACAGGCCAACCTTCTGTGTTCGGTATCAGTACCTTGTGTTGAAGTATACTTGAGAGTTGAAAATGAGGCTTTAAGTTTGCAGGCTGTGATTAGGGCCGATTGGTGGAGAAATAACAGTGCGGCTTATTGTTTGTGTGTGTGTGTGTGTGTGTGTGAGCGTGCGTGTGTGTGCACGTGCATGTTGTGATGTGAACACTACAAGGTCTGTGGGGACTGAAAGTAGGAGGCCAAAGATGAAAAGCTATGATTGGGAAGAAAAAAATGTTTCCCAGCCATAAACACTGGTAGTTTGGCACACGCACAGCAGCGCACGCTAACACACACACACACACACACACACGCACGCACGCACGTACGCACGCACACACGCACACACACACACACACACACACGCACGCACGCACGCACGCACGCACGCACGCACGCACGCACGCACGCACACACGCACACACCATGCATTGCATACATGACCCCCACTGAACCAGAGCCCCCCTCCCCTCCCCTCCCCTCCTCTCCTCTCCTCTCCTCCTCCTCTAGAGAACAAAAACAGATCAGCTGAGCACTGGTGATGAGTCTACATACAGTACAGTACAGTATGCCTGCACTGGCTGCGCATACAGTACGCATGTGGTTGACGTCAGTCTGTCTGCAACACTCACCTACTCATCACATATCCAGTGCTCCAAAAGGACACGCATTGATCTATCATGCATGGCTTACTGTTGAGCACAGATTACATTCACGTATTCTCACGTTTTTCAGAAATGTATTAACCCTCTAACACCCGCATTCATTTCTACTTGCAAAAAATAGATTTCAACCTTATTACTACTTTGTACTACTAGGACTAAGACTAAAAAATATGTTAAAAATTAATAAATAAATAAAGTTTGATGAAAAATGTATAATAATTATATAATAATATAATAAATTAATTATTTACATTTTGGGGATATCTTTCACAATAATGTATTAAACATGTTCTAGACATTCTAATGATAACAAAAAAAACATATATTACAATTATTGTACCTACTTTTATTAGGGTAAAGGTCAAAAGTCTTAGGTTAAATTATTTTCAAAATTGCACAGAGTCCAGACATTTTTAATTTGTGTGAATTTCAGCCTCTGTGGGGGGTATTTATATGCAAATATCATGACCAATGGCATTGAAATGGCATTGCAATGAACATCACTGATGACGTTTAGGTGAAAAAAGAACAGAACAAATAATAATAATTTAGTAATTAAATAAAATACATTTGTTGCTAAAAAGCAACGCTGGGTCTTAGAGGGTTAATGGACAAAACACAGTATTTCTTTGAACAGGTCGTACATGTAAGAGACGAACATAACCATATGACTTATGACTAGACAAGCCAGTTTGGGTGTTTTGGTGGCGCTTAAGCCTTCTATTATCTATAGAGCTGTAATAGGTTGGAATGCACTACCAAAGTGTATAACCAATACAAATAATAATAATAATAAATAATAAAAAAAATTCTTTCTTTTTTTTTTAAATATTTTTTGTCCCACGATTTTGTAACCCATTTTTCACCCCTGTGTCAATCATCCTGTGATGTGATCCTCGGCTCTACACACCCTCCGCCAACCTAGGGAGAGCAACGGATGATGAATTTTATTTATATTGCACTTTTCATTCACACGGAATCTCAGAGTGCAACAAGGTTAAAAACATATGATCTATCATAAAATGATTAAAAACAAAACAAAAACAAAAACAAAAACAGTGCAAAAAAAAAGAATACAACATTCATCTTTAAAATCAAGTTAAAAAAAAACACCTTATGAAAACCATCTTGTAGTATAACCCTGGGAAAAAGAATAATTCAAATGTATAATTTGTTGAAAGTGATGTTTTGCTATGTTATTTTTATTTCTTATTTTATTTTGAGCTAGTGTTTGTAAACAACCCCAGGAAGACTATAGCTTTTGTCAAGGCAAAAGCTAATGGGGATCCTTATAAACAATAAACATATCATTCACAGAGACAGGGCCGTTATCGTGCATCTGTTTACAAGTTACAATTTATAGGCATTTAAGACACTCTTGCCTCTTAATCCAGAGTGATTTACAGTAAGCAGGGACAACATCAAAACATATAATAGAGATAAATCTAGATCATAGGTAAACCAAGAACCTATTGTCTGTCTAACAGTAGCCGATAATATAGAACAAATTATAATCAGTACATTATTAAAAAGAAAGTCTGAGCCTCCATGCATTGTGTACTATAAAAGCTATTTTATTTTTTTATGAAAAATGACACACAGCTTTTATAGTACACAATGCATGGAGGCTCAACCTTTTTTTTTTTTAATAATGTTTTAATTTTTTTGCTGGAGTATACTTTGCAAATTAAACAACATATTTGTTATAAATAAAAACTGTACAGAAAACAAAGCACACTGCAGGCTATCCATGTCTTTTATTGGTGGTCCCGTGCAGAGTAATCTAGTAAGAGAGTGGCGACACTAGCGTTGACTCCCGTTGTAACAATATAATGCGGAAGTGCTCATTCTATCCCAATGGGATAGTTCCAACGTTTTGGAACTATAGCCCATAGCACCCCGCTTTGTCTCAATGGGATAGTTCCAACGTTTTGGAACTATAGCCCATAGCACCCCGCTTTGTCTCAATGGGATAGTTCCAATGTATGGAACTATAGCCCATAGCACACCGCTTTGTCTCAATGGGATAGTTCCAATGTTTGGAACTATAGCCCATAGCACCCCGCTTTGTCTCAATGGGATAGTTCCACTGTTTGGAACTATAGCCCATAGCACCCCGCTTTGTCTCAATGGGATAGTTCCAATGTTTGGAACTATAGCCCATTGCGATGTGCATCTGTGCAATACAAAGTATTAAATTAAATATGAGATTAATGTATTAATTGGCCATAAGCAATACATTGGATGCGTCAAATATTTCCCATGTCACACTGCTCCATACAAAACACTATTGTGTGTTTATGTTTGTTTCTTTCAATGTTTAATTACAGTTTAGGCATTTAGACTCACTCAATCCAGGCCCATGAATTAGAGGATAAAGCTCACATGTTACCCAAATAGTTGAATACACAAATGAATCAATCAACTTCAAGTCTTTATTTCACAACAAAATTCTAATCTGATAATAATAGGTTTATTTACTAAAGTTTTGCTGTGTCCTGCAGTAAGTCTTTCACTGTCTCTGCTGCCTAAATTAAATGCAGTCGCCAGCAGATGTCACTAATCACTGAAGCTTCAAAGCTTAACACATTTTTTAACCAATTGGTTCAAGTGGTTCAGAGGTTCATAAAAGCTTCATTGGCCCATCACCAGTATTAAATGTCTCAAATTTGAAAGCACTATATTTCTAAAACTATGAAACATTTCAAAGATTCCTTTTCAGGCAAACATGTCCACCGTAAGATGAACCTAAGTAGGCTAGAATGGGGTTGCTAGGTGTAAGTATGTAGGACTAGTAGCATGCCAAAGTGTGTGCTATTGCCATAGAGAATGCATTAGGGCGTTTAAGTTAAATAACTCACAAACTACAAAAAATTTCAAAGTAAAAAAGTTCCAGCATGTGTCTCCACAGTAAGCTGAATAATAAAAAGTGTGAATGGAGTTTCTAGGTGAAAGTGATTTTTGACGTGCCAATGTCTGCCATTGAGCCCCATTGTAAATTTGAAAGCACTATATTTCTAAAACTATGAAACATTTCAAAGATTCCTTTTCAGGCAAACATGTCCACCATAAGATGAACCTAAGTAGGCTAGAATGGGGTTGCTATAGGTGTAAGATGTAGGACTAGTATACATGCCAAAGTTTGTGCTATTGCCATAGAGAATGCATTGGGCGTTTTAAGTTAAATAACTCACAAACTACAAAACATTTAAAAGTAAAAAAGTTCCAGCATGTGTCTCCACAGTAAGCTGAATAATAAAAAGTGTGAATAGAGTTTCTAGGTGAAAGTGATTTTTGACGTGCCAATGTCTGCCATTGAGCCCCATTGTAAATTTGAAAGCACTATATTTCTAAAACTATGAAACATTTCAAAGATTCCTTTTCAGGCAAACATGTCCACCGTAAGATGAACCTAAGTAGGCTAGAATGGGGTTGCTAGGTGTAAGTATGTAGGACTAGTATACATGCCAAAGTTTGTGCTATTGCCATAGAGAATGCATTGGGCGTTTTAAGTTAAATAACTCACAAACTACAAAACATTTCAAAGTAAAAAAGTTCCAGCATGTGTCTCCACAGTAAGCTGAATAATAAAAAGTGTGAATGGAGTTTCTAGGTGAAAGTGATTTTTGACGTGCCAATGTCTGCCATTGAGCCCCATTGTAAATTTGAAAGCACTATATATTTCTAAAACTTCAAACTTCAAACTTCAAAGATTCCTTTTCAGGCAAACATGTCCACCGTAAGATGAACCAATGAATAGCCGTCTCGTGTTTTATCTGCATTGTTTGCTTGTTTACTTTGTTCTGTATTTTTATTGTAATTAAAGCACTTTGTGAGTCCTCTCTGTGAAAGGTGCTATATAAATAAAATGCCTACTTACTTACTTCACCATTCTGGGCCTGGGGAACCACTCTGGGGAAGGGGTGCAACATGGGTGGTTAAATTGGTAGGACCGATTTTTCCTTTAGAACAAGCTTAGCTGCTATTCATTTAAGAAAGGGACAAAGATAATGATAGAAAGAAAACAGGTCAATTATTCCTTATTAATGAGTATTTCTTGTGGACAAAAAAACAAGCTGTCCAACCAAGATTCACAGACCCGTCCCATAGGCTACCATCCACCAGGTAAGACATCTGATTCAGATGCTCTGAGGAACATGTGTTTGATTGATTGATTGATTGATGCATTTTTTTTTAAGTAAATTTTATTCAAAGAGTTAGATCATGTGCAGTTTTCACAGAAAGAGAATACGACTCTTCTTTTTTTTACATTTTCTCCCACAACTCCCTTCCCAGTCCTCCCCACCCACCCACCATCTTTCCCCACGAGGCCAGACATATAGGCTACTGATTGATGTATTTATTAACAGATTGGAGAACTACAGTACATTTCAAGCACAACTCGACCCACAACAATCGACCCACCCAAACCCAGGATTCGAACTCGGGTATCCCGTGTAAAAGTCCAATATGGTAACCTCTCTAGACTAGCCCACAGGGATATCCCATTCCATCATATCCCCATGGACCATCGAAGCATTTATTATTCCAGACAGACGATGGCGCTGTTGCATCGCTGACAAATCCCACTGGCCAATAACAATGAACTGAGGGGAGATTGTAGGCAACTTGGCATTCCACGCTGTTTTTCGGGGTATAGTCTAAATCTGCATAATAAAAGAAACTTGCATGAACAGCTAGGCTCAATTTCTCGTCACCCAAATTAATTCAAGTCCCTGTGTTTTGTTTTTAAACATGAACTTTGATGAATTGAACATGGTGGACCCTCTCTTGTAAACAAGTGTAATGCGCTTAATTGGGCCGTCCACTCACAGTTAACAGTCTTTGTATTTAGTTTGTGCTTGAAATGTACTGTATTTCTGCAAACTGTTAACCCAGATTAACCCATTAGCCATGCATGTATATATATATATAAATATATATATATATAAATATATATATATATATATATATATATATATATATATATATATATATATATATATATATATATATATATATATATATATATATATATTCTTTATATTTAACAACGTGTATTGAATAAACTTCATTCAAAATAAACAACCAACATCAACATAACACAAACAACACTAAAAGTCAATGAAGACAAAAAGAACCGTTCACTCCTATGATAAACTTTTGCCTACTCACGTTCATGTGTTTGGAGCGTACGTCGAACCCCATTGGACAAAAAGTTCACTCGATCGAGACCCCATAGTTCGGAGAGCGCGGTTTCTAAAAGTGGGGTCCGCGGTCCCCAGGAAGATTCAATGTAAATTAGAAGGGGAGAAATTGGGACATTTCAGATGGGGGTCCGCTGGCAAATAGGCAACATTGTTATCTGGGCGTGTCAGACAGGGTTCCTTGTTCAATGATATGAACTGAACAAGTTTGAGATGAACCTTGTTCCTTATTGTTCTTTAACTACATAGAAGTGTCTATTTGTATGTCTCTAAATGTTTTGATGAATTGAACAATGTGGACCCTGTTGTAAACAAGTGTAATGCTTAATTGGGTCGTCCACTCACAGTTAACAGTCTTTGTATTGAGTTTGTGCTTAAAATGTACTGTCATTCTACAAACTGTTAATAAATATTTCAATCAATCAATCAATCACTGTAACTGTCATTTTATGTTTACCAGCAAAGAAAAAATAAGAAAAAACAGCCAATGGAAAGAAAATGGTCTAAAAATGTAATAAATACCAAACGAAGTACATTAGTAATGCAATTAAATAAATACATGCATTTGTTTATTTATTATTATTATTATTATTATTATTATTATTATGTATATTGCATTATATTGTGAATGTATTCAATTGCATGTTTTATTTAATTTCATTGCGGAATTTCCTCATTAAAGTTTTTGGTATTTATCCCATCATGAACGGGAACCCATGGTGTTCGCATCATGTTATGCTTTAGCTATTGAAAAATAGCAGATCTACAAGCGCTACGAGCTTGTAGGTCTGCTATTTTTGAAAAAAATCGAAGAACGACTGACATTTTTAGAATCTGATCTCAGGTCAGAATGGGATTTATTATCACATTCTTTCAAGTTGGATTGGTCGATGGGGTCCTGTCCTCCGGGGCTATGGGACCGTATGCAAATGAGCCATGCCCGAATATGGCCCGGGTGGAAGCGTTTTTGGGGGCCGAGCCGGGCCGAGCAGAGTGACGGTAGGCCGGGGAGGAGGAGGAGGAGGAGGAGGAGGAACATGGAGGACCGCGGCGGCTCAACGCGCACCACCGAGACAGAGAGACACCCGCGACACACATAGAGAGGGAGAGAGAGAGAGAGAGAGAGAGAGAGAGGGAGAGAGAGAGAGAGAGAGAGAGAGAAAAAAAACAACAAACCAAACCAACCCCACTGTGGATGTATCCCTATGGCTTCTTATCCGGCGTGTTAAATAATAATGTTCGTGTCGTGATTAAACAAGAAGAAACCCTCATTCTTTCTGGTGGCTTTGGAGTTAAACTTTTATTCAATGTGGAGCGACCGGAGTTAAAAGGCGGAGGAGGGAGGGGAACAGGCAGGGGAACGGGACGGGGGAGTAGAGTAGGAGAAGCTTTTTGTGATGCAGTGAGGAGGGTGTTTTTGGGGTTTTTTAGGGCAGCAGGCAGCACCAGTAAGGGGGGGTGGGGGGGGGGGTGGTGGTTGGTTACGGTATAGGTCTAGGTCCGGTCTGGTCGGGGACCGACCGACCGACGGCGGTGGTGGTGGGACGGGGGAACTATAGGGGGAACTGGGGACGGGGACGGAGGAGCCGGGGAAGGGAAGGGTTCGGCGGTGTGTGGCAGCAGCGCCATGCCGTGGAGGAGCAACGGGAAGCGGCGAGAGAGCGCCGAGCTGCCGCTGCCCGCGGGCTGGGAGGAGGCGCGCGACTACGACGGGAGGGTGTTCTACATCGACCACAACACCCGGCAGACCTCCTGGATAGACCCCCGAGACAGGTCAGTGTGACTGGGGGAGAGAGAGACCCCCTTCTTCCCCCCCTGGGGGTCTGTTAATGTTGTTAATGTTGTTTAAGAAATACACTTTACTTTGAAATACCAACCCCGAGACAGGTCAGAGTGTCAGAGAGACCCCCTGGGACCCCCCCTTTTTTTAATGTTGTTCAGAACAAACTTTACTTAAAAAAAATACCAACAACAGTACAGGTCAGTCTGAGAGACCCCCCTGAGACCCCCTTTTATATGTTGTTGATGTTGTTTAAGAACAACTTTACTTAGTTTAAACAGTGGTGGAAAAAGTGTTCACATGTTTTACTTTAGTAAAGGTACTAATACTGCAATGTATATATATATATATATATATATATATATATATATATATATATATATATATATATATATATATATATATATATATATATATATATATACTCTGTTTCTGTTACAAGTAAAAGTCTGGAATTCAAAATGTACTTTAGTAAAAACAAGTACAAACGTATTTGCATCAAAATGTATCAAAAGTGGAAAGTGCTTGTCATGCAGAATGTACCATTTCAAGTTTACAAATGTGCAAAAAAAAAACTATTACACTGTGAGCTTGTAGATCTGCTATTTTCAAATGGCTGAAATGTATATATATAGGGCTGAAGTGGTTAAAATGCACGTTTTGTAATAATAAAATAATAATCAAAATTACTAGTAACTAGTAATTAAAGTTGTCAAATAATTGTAGTGTAGTAAAAGTAAAATCTTTCCCTCTGAAATGCATTGGAGTAGAAGTAAAAGTACTGAAAATTTGACATACTCAAGTACAAATAGCTTCCAGGCAGTGGTGGAAAGTAACTAAGTAGGCTACTTGTACTCTAAGTATAGCGTAACTTAATCAGTACAATTTTGAGGTATTTTGTTTTGACTTTTTACCGGATTGATTGAAAATTGTATTAACAGTTTGTAGAATGGGTACATTTCTAACGAAGGTACAGGTCAATAGTGCAAAAACTGCTTGTTTACATCAGGGTCCTCCATTTTCAATTCATCTTAAAAGACATAGAAAATAAGGGAAACATTCATTATTATTATTGCAAAATATTATACACTAATAACCACTTCAAGTTCAGCCCTATATATATTTCGGACATTTGCGACGCATTGTGAGCTTGTAGATCTGCTGTTTTCCAAAGGGTTTTTGTTGTTGTTGATGTTCTGAACTTCTGCACAATGAGTATACTTTTACTCTTGGTACTTTAAGTATATTTTGATGCCAATACCTTCCTTTTTGTACCTTAAATTTACTCGAGTACATTTTGAATACTGGTATTTCCCTTAGTTGTAACAGAGGATTTCTTACATTGCAGTATTCAACACTTTTACTGAATTAAGTAGTAAGACACTCGAGTGAGTGCTTCTTCTTTCATCACTGCTGAGTTTGGGGGGCTCTCCATCTCCTCTCTGGAGGATGCAATTCAACCTATATTACTTATTCGTTGTATTTCTAATCGTTCATATGCTGTTTTTGCAAGCCATATTAGTGCTTTCATGGGGTTTCTAAATCCTCTTATCAGACCTTGTACTGAACTGTACTTTCCTGTGCATTTTGTTTCTTTCTGCAAACTTGTTAATATAAAGTATTCAATGAATCAAATGTGATGAGGAGAATGATTGATTGATTGATTGATTGACGGCTGCTGTGGTTTCAAGCCTTCACTCTGTGGTCTCCCCGCCCCCCCACGGATCGATACCCTTAAGAATCGAACCACTGATGCTGCGATTGATTGATTGATTGAATGCTGCTGATCAATGTGTTGCTAATTTATGGTTGTATGGTTGGGCAAGCAAGCCAAGCATGCGGTGTGGCGGTGGCTCAGGGGTAGAGTGGCCGCAGTTCGATCCCTGTGGTGCTCCCCCAGAGTTAGTGTCAAAGTGTCCTTGAGCAAAGACTCTGAACCCCTGATTGCTCCTGATGTGCAGGTTTGGTGCCTTGCATGGTTTCCGCCGCCATCGGTGTATGAATGTGTGTGTGAATGAATGGGTGAATGTAATGCACAATCTATATGTAAAGCGCCTTGGATAAAGGCGCTATATAAATGCACCATTTACCATTTAAGCAGCACCTCACCTCTGGAAGTGGAAGTTCCCCGTGCACACACACACACACACACACACACACACACACACACACACACACACACACACACACACACACACACAGGATGTAAACACTAGCAAAATGTATGCGTTTTGTTGGCTGTTGTTGTTGTTACGGTCCCAGAGTTACAAATGGTTGAAAGACTTGACTATTGTGTGGATGTGTGGTTGGTGGTGATGTGTGGATGTGTGGTTGGTGGTGAATGGTGATGTGTGGTTGGTGGTGATGTGTGGATGTGTGGTTGGTGGTGAATGGTGATGTGTGGTTCGGTGTCTTTGTGTGGATGTGTGGTGGTGATGTTGTGTGCAGAGATTAAAATAGGGTGCATTTTGCATCCCAAAACGCAGTTTTTAAGGGACGCGATAAAACAACGACCCCTGCATCCATGGGATGCACTACTGTACTGTTTTTTTTATTCTAGTTTTTTTTTGCTAGCTTTAGTTATAATGTGGTTAATATTCATGTAGAAAACAGAAGCGGAAATGGTTATTATAACCATATGAAATGAAATGGGAGTTAAATGCTGCAATTTGTAAAAAAAAAATGGCAAAATATGACTCCTAACGTCGTTGAAGTGGGACTGATAAAATGTCCCTGGGACTCGTTTCTGAAAGACCATCCCTGCATCCCGGGACTCATTACATTGAAAACCTGTTTACATCACTGTGTGTGGTCAGGTGTCTTTGTGCATCATGCTGTTGACAGATTCTGCCAGTAAGCTCAACGTGCTGCCGCTGTCGTTGTTGCTGTTGTTGTTATTGTAATGCTGACTCACTGATGAGACAATACAGAGTTCATTCACATTACATACATTGAGGTCAATCAATGAACCGATCCTACTGTAATGTCACTGTACACTTCCTCAATGTGGTCACTTTGCTCTTTTAGTAGTTGGTCATAATTAACTTAAGTCCACCCCCCTTATTTGACAGCACACACAGCAATCTTGTTGTTGTTATTACTTTATAATTCATAAGACCGGCAGATTTGCAACATTGTGATGACTTTCCTCATTGACTGTTTACAGCACAATTTAGTAGACCTTTCTTCGACTTGTCCTATCTCTCCATTGTTTACTTTTTGCTCAGCAATCAAAGCTGCCAAAAACAAAAATAATTCCATGTAGGCTATAGCGCTATAGTGCTCTGTAGCCAACTATCCTGTGATTTGCTTATCCCATTTTGGCCGGGAACCCCTTTTGGTGTTATAGCATTATGTTATGCTTTAGCTATTGAAAAAATAGCAGATCTACGAGCTTGTAGGTCTGCTATTTTTTAGAAAAATCGAAGAACGACTGACATTGAAACATAGCTTTTTCAGAAAACTTGTCAGGATGTAGAAGAACATTTTTAGAATCTGATCTCAGGTCAAAATGCCTTATTGCTCGTTTTCCTTCCCAAACAAACAAAATTATAGTGCCACATAAATAATAACTGCATCTGTTTGTGTTCAGCTCATTCCGTTTGCATTTCACACACCGACTGCACGTACAGTCGTACAGTACTAGCATAGCCAGACGAATCACCACACTGTACCTTGGAACTCGAGCGATGCAACTTTTCAGTGAGAGAGAGAGAGAGACAGAGAGAGAGGGAGAGGGAGAGGGGAGGGCACGTTGAAAAACTCCAACTCCCAGAAATCTTTGTGAAAATATGTCAGGAATGCTCGCTGTGCTGCTGGCTGCGAGGATGTGCTTTTGTGGGAGACTGGGCCAGAAACAAACGCTCAATCAGGCCTTCAAAGAGGGAGTTCCTCTGGAGAGATTATACGGCCTTACAGAAAGTATTTAAACACGTCGCTGATTATGAGGAGACATCAGCTGTGTAGTGAACGTAGCAAATAGCTCAACGTACTAATGCTTTTTGTTACTGTTTTGTAAAAGGCTTTTTTGAGTGTGTGTGTGTGTGTATATATATATATTATATACACACCTACAAGACAACGCAGTTTTTCAAAAATTATCAAACCTTTTTCAAATATAGCCTATAAGTATACATTTGGGCGTAGGTGGTTAAAGTATGTTTTTGTAATAATAATCCAAAAGAATCTGCAAAGTAACTAGCAAATAAAGTTTAGTAAAAAGTTGCGATATTTGCCTCTGTGATGAGTAGAATGAGTAGAACTAACAAAGTAGTACACAGCCCGCCCCAAACTCCAAAGAGTGCTATTTAATGCATATCCTCTGTGGCGCTGGGTGGAAACCGTGTATCATTAATGTCCAAAACTGTTATACTTTTCAGGATTCAAATTAAAAAGTAGCAGATCTACAAGCTTAAAATGCATCGCTAACTAAGTTTGGTGCCACATTCCTAGCTTGTCGATCTGCTACTTTTGATGCATTTGCGTGACGCTGCAGTGCAGTGGTTTTCAACCCTTTTCACATCGAGGCCCAGTATGTATTCAGCGTTTGAGCCACGGACCACTGTTTGATGACATTTAGCCTCTCAGACCCATCCATCCATCCATCCATGTTCAACCGCTTATCCGTAGTCGGGTCGCGGGGGCAACAGCTCCACCAGAGTGTTCCAGACGTCCCTCTCCAGAGCAACATTAGTGACTTCCTTCTGGGGGATCCCGAGACGTTCCAAGGCCAGTGAGTCGATGTGTTTCCTCCAACTGCGCCTTGGTCTGCCCCGAGGTCTCCTCCCAGTGGGACGTGATCCTTGTTCTGCCCCAGGGGTCTCCTCCCAGTGGGACGTGGTCCTTGGTCTGCCCCGGGGTCTCCTCCCAGTGGGACGTGATCCTTGGTCTGCCCTGGGGTCTCCTCCCAGTGGGACGTGATCCTTGGTCTGCCCCGGGGTCTCCTCCCATTGGGACGTGATCCTTGGTCTGCCCCTGGGTCTCCTTCCAGTGGGACGTGATCCTTGGTCTGCCCCGGGGTCTCCTCCCAGTGGGACGTGATCCTTGGTCTGCCCCTGGGTCTCCTCCCAGTGGGACGTGGTCCTTGGTCTTCCCCAGGGTCTCCTCCCAGTGGGACGTGATCCTTGGTCTGCCCCGGGGTCTCCTCCCAGTGGGACGTGATCCTTGGTCTGCCCCGGGGTCTCCTCCCAGTGGGACGTGCCTCGAGGACCTCCCTAGGGAAGACGCCTCTCAGACCCAAAACTAAAGAATAGTTTGTTATTTGTTGATTTCACAATTCCATGCTGTTGGCAAACTTTGATCAAAATAACAACCACTTCTGTTGTAGTGTGTTCAAGTACTAGGGTGTTAATTTATGAAAGAACACAAATAAAAGTTTAAATATTTAGCAGAATAGATAAGAGGTTTCTGGGCGATATGTTTTGCTGGTGAAATCAACTTCTCACAACACAATGACCCAGATTCTTTCTTTTTCTTTTTTTCTTTTCTTTCTTTTTTTGTAACTGGTTTTAACAGCAGGAATGAAGTAGCTGGCTCTAATCTATGAGATAAGAAAAACCTGATCTCTGTGTGTGTGTGTGTGTGTGTGTGTGTGTGTGTGTGTGTGTTAGAGAGAGAGAGCCCCTTCCCAACACACACACACACACACACACCCTCACACACACACACACACACACACACACACACACACACACACACACACACACACACACACACACACACACACACACACACACACACACACACAAATAATAGACTTGTAACGATTCAAATCACGACACTAGGTTCACACTATGAACCACAAATGACTTGAGCAAACTAAGTGCTGCTCACTAGTTTGGACAACTGTTGTCTGCTTGCTGAGTGCTCTCATTCACTCATTCTCTCATTCACATACTCATACTATCAGTGGACTTTCACATATTATGATGAGTGGACTACATTTCTCTCATTCACATATGATGAGTGGACTACATTTCTCTCATTCACATATTATGATGAGTGGACTACATTTCTCTCATTCACATGTTATGATGAGTGGACTACATTTCTCTCATTCACATGTTATGATGAGTGGACTACATTTCTCTCATTCACATGTTATGATGAGTGGACTACATTTCTCTCATTCACATGTTATGATGAGTGGACTACAGGGCGGCAGTGGCTCAGGGGTAGAGTGCCTGGATGGTAACCGTAAGGTTGCCAGTTCAAACCCGGGCTCCCCCAGAGTTACTGTCGAAGTGTCCTTGAGCAAGACACTGAACCCCTAATTGCTCCCGATGTGCTAGTTGGTGCCTTGCATGGTTTCCGCTGCCATCGGTGTATGAATGGGTGAATGTAATGCACAATCTCTGTAAAGCGCCTTGGATAAAGGCGCTATATAAATGCACCATTTACCATTTACCATTTATTTCTCTCATTCACATATTATGATGAGTGGACTACATTTCTCTCATTCACATGTTATGATGAGTGGACTACATTTCTCTCATTCACATGTTATGATGAGTGGACTACATTTCTCTCATTCACATGTTATGATGAGTGGACTACATTTCTCTCATTCACATATTATGATGAGTGGACTACATTTCTCTCATTCACATGTTATGATGAGTGGACTACATTTCTCTCATTCACATGTTATGATGAGTGCACTACATTTCTCTCATTCACATATTATGATGAGTGGACTACATTTCTCTCATTCACATGTTATGATGAGTGGACTACATTTCTCTCATTCACATATGATGAGTGGACTACATTTCCCTCATTCACATATGATGAGTGGACATATGATGGAGAGACTGCATGCGTCTGCGAGCGACAGTGCGCGTGAGAGAGAGATAGAGAGAGCTGAGAGAAAGGGACAAAGTGTGTGTTGAGAGAGAGAGAGAGAGAGAGATTATTTTTTATAGTTTCACAAGATATTATTACTCAAAATGTTAATCATCTGTTTACACCTTTATTTAATTCCTATTTATATTCAATATTTATTTCTACATACATTGTTTTATCTTGATTGTCTCGTTCCACTTTTGCTTTGGCAATGTAAACGTATATGTTTTCTCATGCCAGGCAATAAAGCTAATTTGATTTTAATTGAATTGAATTGAGAGAAAACCTTTAGCTGAGAGAGATGAAGCAGGAGCCAGGGGGGACCATATCAAATTGTGTTGCAGATTAAACTTTTCAATAGATTTCATAGATAGCTTGCCCACTCTTTTTTGGTGCCTACCTTTCCCTGGTGCCCAGTCTGCCCTCCTTTCCCTAGTGCCCACTCTGTTTTGGTGCCTACCTTTCCCTGCATGGTGCCCAGTCTGCCCATGCACCTTTCCCTAGTGCCCACTCTGTTTTGGTGCCCACCTTTCCCTAGTGCCCACTCTGTTTTGGTGCCTACCTTTCCCTAGTGCCCACTCTGTTTTGGTGCCCTCCTTTCCCTAGTGCCCACTCTGTTTTGGTGCCCTCCTTTCCCTAGTGCCCACTCTG
>NC_139701.1:49454928-49469928 GCF_964188405.1 Protomyctophum parallelum | reverse complement strand
CCAGACAACGAGGCGGGACTTCCCCCCCCTTCTTCTCCGTTGGTTTTTATTTTGACTCGAGTGGGTGGGGGGATCCCGTTCATAGACTGTAACGGTAGCCACGCCCCTCAGAACATACGCGACTTTATGGTAATTTCTTTTATAAATGGGACCATCATTTTCCAAAGAGAATATTATGACATTAGAAATGAGACTTTAAACTAGTGACTGGAAGCAGAAAGTATTCATGACCATGTTTATTAAGGTAATACAGTCTAGGTGAAGTTGGGCCCAATACATGGACTTCTATGGGGCTATGGGTTTTTTTTGGGTCCAGTGACAGCGCCACAACTATGAACTTTCACGAAATCCCGATTTCCTTAGTGGCTTCACAAAATATCTGTCTGACTGCCCCCCCCCTGGATCAGACTTATTAGCGCGACTATGTTGCTATAGCACTAGTACATCTGTGTGGTAGTGACTGTGTCCCCTGACCCCGTGGGGGTTGAGCGGTAGATTACTAACACACTCGACCCGGGTTCGAATCCCAGGTAGCAAATTATCTCATATCATCTCTCTGTCAGGAGAGGACATGTAGGATACGGATTGTAACCTTGAAGAAGTCTAAAACCTCTCAACCTCTAAAACCTCTCAACCTCTCATGTTGGTGGTTTTCGAAAGACAGATGGAGACATTATTAATATTGCAAGGTTGCATCACTAAGTGCAATAATATTCATGGACAAAAAAAAAAGTAATTTGATCAATTTTCTGTCAATCATTAGACTAGATTATTGAATCCCCCCCCCCCCCCCTGATTGTGAAGCCTTATCACGCAAAGAACAACAACAACAAGTACTAGGAAGAGAATTTAAATGCTTTGCACTAACCTTCTAATCAATAGCGTGGCGTTTAGACTCTCTCTCTGTGTGTTGCGCGTGTGTGTGTGCGCGTATGTGTGCGTGCGTGTGCATGCCTGCGTGCGTTGGTGTGTGTGTTCGTGCGTGTGTGTGGTGTGTGTGCGTGCGTGTGCGTGCGTGTGTGTGTGTGTGTGTGTGTGTGTGTGTGTGCGTGCGGCATGCCTGCGTGCGTGCATTTGGGGTCCTTCTTGCTCAATAGGCTAAACTATGTGGCAAGCAGCTCCGCTGAGCCAAGAGGTGTAGCCTCCCGTCTCATGTGCTCATTTGTTATGTGTATAATGCCAGGAATGCTACCTAAGCAGGATATCTGTCTAAGCTGCCCTCTGGAAAAGCCACAGTGCTCTCCGGCGTTCATGCAGAGACTCTGTGCAGAGGGTGCCAAACGGGAACCCAAATAATGAATGGGACCCTTCCCGGGGTCCATTATTATTATTTGGTTGCGTTTGTTGTATGTATACCCTGCCTCTCAAGAGTTCTAGGATAAAAAGAGAACACTGGAGACCGGGTGATTTACTGTTGTGTCCTTCTCTTACCAATGTTGTCCTCCACGAAACAGTTTTCCCCCTCAATCTTTCACTTATTCCACAGAAAGAAGAAAGATTGTCTACTATTCCACATTCAAAGGTTTTTCTTTCGGTTTTTTTAAACGCTGTTCAATACGGTGAACACCACGCTATGCGGTTCCCATACCCGTTTATATGTTATTAGTATTAGTATTAGTATTATTGTCTCCACCAGGCCGAAGGCACGGGGAGAGAGTATGATTTGCACTGTGTGCGTCCGTCCGTCCGTCCGTCCGTCCGTCTGTTACCAGCTAATCTCCGGCACCGTTAGCCCGGTCGATGCCAAGTTCTGCACACACACTCCCTGGATGCCAACGATGAACCTCTGCCCCAAACTTTCCAGAACGGCCTGTTGTAGCGCCACCAGGAGGCCGACTTTTGTAAAACACATTTTATTATATTACTCTTCCAGATTTTGTCCAAAAATCCCGCAAATCGTTACACAGTATCTCTATAGTCATGTGTTCAAGACGGATCTGTCCGATATTTCATATAGTCCATCCTAATTGGCTAACATTGGCTTTCAAAGTTTGCAGGATTGGCCCGTTTTGAAGCAAAAAAGCCTCAAATCATGAACGCAGCGTGCAATTTACGTGAAATCTTTCACAGACTTTCCTACTAGGCTGAGGAATATATCCCACCATTTTCACATTGGCCTGTTATATCGCCACCAACAGGTGGATTTTTGCAAAACACATTTTTGGAACAAAATGCCTCAAATCATCCAATTGCCATCCGTAGGCGTAATAATAAATCCCTCCCCTTTTCACATAGCCTATTATAGCGCCACCAGGAGACCTGACCTGCCCTGGTGGAGACCTGTGCCCAGAGGGGCACTTTATCTAGTTATTAATACTTTTGTACCTATTGCAAAATGTGTCATACGTGTTAGTTTTTTGGGGGGGAAAGGGAAAGTAGAGTCTGCCCGGTGGAGGGGAGAATTGTTGGCATGTTGGCACGCAATCAGCAATGATTGGGTTGGGGGGGGGGGGTGGCTCCGAGGGGGGGGGGGGGGGGTGTTATGTCAAGTGCAGTACTCGACTCCGGTCTCGAGTCTCATCTCGGTCTCGGCCATAATTTAACTCGTCCTTGAGTCTGTCTCGAGCCAGGGGACTCGGGACTCTGACTCCCTCACTCTCTCTCTCTCTCCCTCTCTCCTCCCAGTAAGTCGGTGTCGTTCGTCCACTCCTGGCCCTTCCAGAATGTGTCTAAATGTGTCCTGGGGAGACAGAGAGTAGACCAACTACTTATAGTAGACAACCTATTTGAGATTATGGACATAATGGGGCTAGTGCTGCTGCACAATTAATCTGAATCTAGATTCAGACTTTAACTTTAATATTCAGATATATATATATTTTTTGGCCCGTTCGCCTTTCGGCTGCCGTATGCTACGCTCTGGGCTCATATTAACTTGCCGTTGACTCACATGTTAGCGCGGCGGAAAGAATGACTCGTATCTCCTAATCCAGGGCGCTCTCCGTGGTGATGAACGGATCGATATGCTGGCGCTTCATTTCTGCTCCTCATCCGTCTCTCCCGCAAAGTATGAACGCTTTTTGGATCATATCGTATAAATTAAAATGATCGCAATGTAAGCTATAGCAATCTAAAGTCAACTTTTTTTAGTAGATTGTTTCCGGGTCATGGCTTTCAGAGTAAAAGCACTGAGACAACCCCGGCCACACAGAGCTCCTATTTTGAAGCACTTCCGGCACTGATAGGTGACCCTCCTAAAGACCTGCCCGAGGGGTTCCAGGGACCCCCTGTGACCCTCCTAAAGGCCTCACCGAGGGGTTCCAGGGACCCCCTGTGACCCTCCTAAAGGCCTCACCGAGGGGTTCCAGGGACCCCCTGTGACCCTCCTAAAGGCCTCACCGAGGGGTTCCAGGGACCCCCTGTGACCCTCCTAAAGGCCTCACCGAGGGGTTCCAGGGACCCCCTGTGACCCTCCTAAAGGCCTCACCGAGGGGTTCCAGGGACCCCCTGTGACCCTCCTAAAGGCCTCACCGAGGGGTTTTTGGGGTTCCTCCTATACTTATAGTTAGTAGGCCTATTTCCATGAGAGTCTGGACATTCTCTGCTCCGGGCAGGGCAGGGGAAGGGGGTGGCGGGTGGGGGTCTCGCTGTGAAATGCTGCAACGCACCCCTCTGTCCCTCTGAGACGCTGGGGGACAGACAGAGAGACATGCTACACCCCCCCCCCCCCCACCCCTCTGTCCCTCTGAGACGCTGGGGGACAGACAGAGAGACATGCTACACCCCCCCCCCCCCCACCCCTCTGTCCCTCTGAGACGCTGGGGGACAGACAGAGAGACATGCTACACCCCCCCCCACACACCCCTCTGTCCCTCTGAGACGCTGGGGGACAGACAGACATGCTGTCTGTCTCTCAGTGGACAGACAGACAGACAGACAGACAGACAGACAGACAGACAGACAGACAGACAGACAGACAGAGAGGACATTCCAACCCAAAGTTGTTTTGACATTTCTTTTTTAACCCAGAATGGAATCTTCAGACCAACACTTGTGGCAGTGTGTTATTTTCTTCTCCCCCCCCCCCCCCCCCCTCCCCTGAGAGGGGGTGTGTGTGTGTGTGTGTGTGTGTGTGTGTGCGTGTGTGTGTGCACGCGTGTGTGCGTGCTTGTATTAACATACTTGTGAGGACCAACTAATAATACATATAAGTGTAGTAGAATTTTAGAAATGTACATTTGTGAGTAGGTCTGTCACCAATCACGATTACAGAACCCATTTTTGGGGCGGGAACCCCTTTTGGTGTTAGCATTATGCTATGCTTTAGCTATTGAAAAATAGCAGATCTACAAGCAGATCTACAAGCTCATCAGATCTACAAGCTCATCAGATCTACAAGCTCATCAGATCTACAAGCTCATAGCGCGCCACCGAGTGGCGCGCTATGAGCTTGTAGATCTGCTTGTAGGTCTGCTATTTTTTTAAAATCGAAGAACGACTGACATACTAGAAACATATCTTTTTTCAGAAAACTGTCAGGATGTAGAAGAGCATTTTTAGAATCTGATCTCGGGTCAGAATGGGTTAACGGTTAAGTTGACGATTGGTTGTCACACAAATGATTGTGATTGATGATCTAATTGTGTTTTTTTCTTGCGTTGAACGTTGGAGAAAAGTTACCATTTGTGTTGTAAGCGACGTGTAGATCTGCTATTTCTGCTATGTTCACAAGCTCATAGCGCGCCACCGAGTGGCGCGCTACGAGCTTGTAGATCTGCTATTTTTGAAAAATCGTAAAAATGCGGCACAAATCTTTGAATAGGTATATATTCTTTCAGAGCGAACATTTGTTTTATATCGGCGTCAGGCCTAAATGGGTTAATGTATGGACATTTTTTCAACATGGAATCAATTTGACGATTATCTCAGATAATGGCGATGAGGTGATTGTGTAATTATTGTGACGGTGAGGACAACGTTTCTCTTCTGGTCCTCACAAGACACATTTATGTTTTATGGTAAAAAACAATCACACCTGTGTGAACTGAGTTGTGCAACTCCCCTCTCTCTCTCTCTCTCTCTCTCATTAGCAGGCAACAGTGCAGCACTATCTCACTCTGTGTTTCTGGCACAACAGCGCCCCTACTGGTACTAATAGTGTACTAATGGTGCTCACAGTCACATAGGTGCATGGGTGGGTGGGTGGGGGGGGGTGAACACACACATAGGTGGGTGAACACGGACATTGCTGTTCCTTGGAGTGGTTGCACCACTCAAAAATAATTACATACCGGTAATCTGTTCTTTTCACAGTAAAGGCTTCCAATTAGGATTTAGGAAAATAATTCAGATAAGGCATTATAGGAGGTTAGGTTTAGTCATTACGGGCGTTATGCCCGTTATGCCTGAGGTTTAGTATTAACAATAATAATAATAATAATATCATGTTTAGCCCATTCTGACCGGGCACCCATTTTGGTGTTGGCATCATGTTATGCTTTAGCTATTTTTGAAAAATCTAAGAACGACTGACATAGAAACGTAGCTTTTTCAGAAAACTGTCGGGATTTATAAGACATTTTTTAGAATCTGATCTCGGGTCAGAATGGGTTAAAGGAGAACAGTGTGCCGCTTGGGATACTGTTTACATTATGAAGAGAGGATGTATATACAAAAAGAAATAAGATTTTTGAGCGATGGAAATAAGTGAATTAGCACAAAAACCCAATGCCCCATTAAATTAAATTAAATTCATTGAGGGCTTATGGTAGGGGAAATAATGCAGTGGGTCTGCTATTTTTGAAAAATCTAAGACACTTTTAGAATCTGATCTCAGGTCAGAATGGGTTAATAATGAAACTGTCAGGATGTAATAGACATTTTTAGAATCTGATCTCAGGTCAGAATGGGTTAGTAATGTGCTGCTGTGAGTCGCGCACCAAAACAATCGCAACCTCTAGTCGCTCCGCTATAGAGCGTCGCAGTCCCGCCCCCTTTCATGACAACGCCAGGCCCAGGAAATGAATCCCAATGCATTTTTCCCCACAGACATTTCATAAAGTATTTATTTAAAGACCCTTTAAGCGTCGTACGAAGCCAACTCTTGTCGTGACAAAACAAACACAATATTTTGGACCATACAAATAATTACAAAGAAGAAAAACAACAAAAAAAAGTGTCGTAACCTGCCGTGTTTTTCTACTTTCTAATTCTTTGTTTGGCCCGAAATTCCACACAGACCCCCACAGGGAGTGCAGTGCCCGGTGTCGAGTTGGTCGGACCCACGGTTGTCCAGAACCGCCACAAAAGGCCTCTGCCCCGGGCTCTGTATACATCTCCATATATGGAGCTGCATGGCCTCACAATGATGTTCTGATATCTGCAAATGCAGTGGCAAATGGTAAAGAAAAGAAATACATGTCATTCATAAAATCACTATTCTAAAGTGTGTGTGTGTGTGTGTGTGTGTGTGTGTGTGTGTGTGTGTGTGTGTGTGTGTGTGTGTGTGTGTGTGTGTGTGTGTGTGTGTGTGTGTGTGTGTGTGTGTGTGTGTGCGCGCGCGCGTGTGTGTGTGCACGTGCGCGCGTCTGTCCCACTCGAGAGTGGCTACTATAAGAATGGAAGGGGAAGCAGGTGGCCTTATATTTGCGGCGCATATTTGGAGTTAAAATGAGGGGAGAATTTCCTGTTATGGTTCCGTGGATGCCTGGAGACTGTTGAGGCAGGGTGTATTTCTGTGGCATCACATTTGTTGTTAGTTTTTATTTGTCCTCTTCTGGTGACATCATCACAGAATGCCACTCCACGACCGTTAGAGAGAGCCAGCCAGCCTGTCCCGTCTTATTCTGGACTGGGCAACAGTTGGTGGCTCGCCCCCCGATTGGAGAAAACCCCCCAACAACTTTACTTTCTGTATAAGTTTGTCTTTGCCGTTACATTTCAATGCTAAAACATCTATACATTCGTAGTCTTAGTCAGAACTTGACTTGAGTCGAACCCATTTTGGGGCTGGAACCCCTTTTGGTGTTAGCATTACGTTATGCTTTAGCTATTGAAAAATAGCAGATCTACAAGCTACGAGCTTGTAGGTCTGCCATTTTTGAAAAAAATCGAAGAACGACTGACATAGAAACATAGCTTTTTCAGAAAACCGTCAGGATGTAGAAGACATTTTTAGAATCTGATCTCAGGTCTCTGCACCAAATCTCTGTGACGAGAAAATGTGACACTGTTGTGAGCTTGTAGATCTGTTGTGAGCTTGTAGATCTTCTATACCGTTGTGATCTTGTAGATCTTCTATTCGTGGCTATAATGTTCCACCAAAGATATGGACACTGAGGCGTTAACTCCTTGGAATGCCGTGCCTGAGATCCCCCAGATTATGAATGTAATAATGCACAGGTAGCCAGGAACGAGATCCTGATATTTTATGAATTATAGCCGTAATCCAGAGTTAAAAAACGTGTGCGTGCGTGCGTGCGTGATTGCGTGCGTGATTGCGTGCGTGCGTGAGTGCGTGCATGCGTACGTGAGTGCGTGCGTGAGTGAGTGCGTGCGTGCGTGAGTGCGTGCATGCGTACGTGAGTGCGTGCGTGAGTGAGTGCGTGCGTGCGTGCGTGTGTGCGTGCGTGAGTGAGTGAGTGCGTGAGTGCGTGCGTGAGTGCGTGCATGCGTACGTGAGTGCGTGCGTGAGTGAGTGCGTGCATGCGTACGTGAGTGCGTGCGTGCGTGCGTGCGTGCGTGCGTGCGTGCGTGCGTGCGTGCCTGTAGTAATCATTGCTATACTGTGTTTGTCTCCTTGTTGCTCCATCTCTTTAGTAAACGCAGAGCAAAGCGATCTGCTACTTTTGCTGAAAAGTAACAGTTTTGGACACATGGACAGACTAGAGACACAGAGACATATGAGGTTTCCACCTCATTATGGACAGAGACATATGAGGTTTCCACCTCATTATGGACAGAGACATATGAGGTTTCCACCTCATTATGGACAGAGACATATGAGGTTTCCACCTCATTATGGACAGAGACATATGAGGTTTCCACCTCATTATGGACAGAGACATATGAGGTTTCCACCTCATTATGGACAGAGACACAGAGACAAAGTGATCTTTAATCTTGTGCCGCGCCCAGTTTATTAGACACTCAACGTACTGTATGTGACAGTGAGTCGTCCTGTGAATACTACTAACTCCAACATACTGTATACAGTTGTCCTGTGAATACTACTAACTCCAACATACTGTATACAGTTGTCCTGTGAATACTACTAACTCCAACATACTGTATACAGTTGTCCTGTGAATGAATACTACTAACTCCAACAAGGTTCAAGGTTCAAGGTTTCTTTATTTTGTCTCCCAAGGGAGAAATGTGTCTTGGACCCCCAAGGACCCGCCCTGCAGCCTACAGAATCAGATACAATACAATACAATGCAATACAATACAATACAATGCAATACAATACAATACAATACAATACAATACACACAACACAACACAATACAATACAACACAGGCATACAGTGACCCGTACAACATTTAAAAAAAAACACACACCAACATACCTACTAGTGCAAAACATCACCTCATAACCTTCGACCCCTACCCTGTCTGCCCTCTGCAAGGACTCTGTTAAGGAGTGTGATTGACAGAGGGACAAAGGAATGCTTATTGTACCTTATTATATTTGCACGCATGGACCTCGTACCTCCTATCTGATGGCAGGATACATACTGTATGTATACAGTCGTCCTGTGAATACCAGTAACTCCAACATATATATTTTGTTTTTATATATTTTTTATCCCACAATTTTGTAACCCATTTTTCACCCCTGTGTCAATTATCTAATGTGATCCTGGGCTCTGCACACCCTCCACCAACCTAGTCCCCATATATGGGGGACAAGGGGAGAGCAACGGACTTGAACTCATGCTTCCTTCATGCCTGAGTGTCCAAGTTGCTCCTTTACACCTGACAGGGGGGAGTTTCCCTGGTTGGACGTAGCGCGTGGAAGGAACACGTTATCCCAACCAGTTCCTTTCCCCTCCATCAGGCGCCTCGGCTGGCCAGGGGGAGGCAGTTTAGTGACCAGGATTACTGCATGTTTTTTGTGAGGGTACCTACCCTAGGGGACACGGGGAGAACATGCAAACTCCAACATCTTTAAAAGCACAGCCTTTCCGCTCCCTGCCTGCTGTATGAAGTAAAGTGTGTGACTGACTGACTGGGGAATGATGTATATTTAGGGGAGCGTTTGTTTGGAATGAGGAAGAATGCTGACCGAGAGAGAGAGATCATCTGGGAGGTTCGGAGCGTCTCGGTTTTGGGCTGGTGGCGCGGACGGAACTTGAAATCAATTTAGCCATTATTTAACCCATTTTGGGTGGGAACCCCTTTTGGTGTTTTAACCATTGTTATAATGTAGCTATTGAAAAATAGCAGCTCTACAAGCTAGTAGCGCGCCACTCGTTAAATCGTTAAAATGTGCCTCAAATCTTTCCGAACATTGTCATGATTTCGATAAAAAAAAAAAAAAATTACGTCAGGCCTGAATGGGTTAGAACCTTGATTACCAACAGATGAAAAAAATAATATATATATATATATATATATATAAAAGAACTTGCTTCTCAATTATTCAAATAGTATTTATTTTGTTTTAAATATGCCCCAACCCTATAGTGTGTGACGTGTGACTCTTGTGTGGGAGATGAGAGGAGCAGAGATGTTCAGGCCAACTCCCGTAGTCCAGAATCCGTTTCCTCTCCACGCCCCCTCCCCTCCCCCCCTCCCCCTCCCCTCCCCTCCCCTCCCCTCCATTTCCGGGCATCTATCGGGCGCTGCCCTGCTCCAGATATATATATATGAATGTCCACATTGGGACTCTCCCAAAGACAGCGATGGATTAATATAGAATTCAGCATATGTCTTTTGCAACTAAATATATTTTGAAGTGGTCGTATATAAGCCATGGCTTCTCTCACGCCATGCTCGTTATAGATAAATGCGCTTGGCCTTGAGAGTGTCCGGCTTGGCGTTGAGTCTTTAGGCTGTGTGTGTGTGCACGGCTGCACGCCCCTTGCCTCGCAGACTTTTGGCTTTATCTACATTTTTGAGCGGTGCATACCGCTCCAATGACTGGCCTTGTGTGTGTGTGTGTCCTGTCCGCGTGTGTCCTTTTTCAAGCCAACATTTGTAACTAAAATCTTTGGGGCGGCTGTGGCTCAGGAGGTAGAGCAGGTCGTCCAACGATCCGTGGGTCGGCGGTTCGAATCCCGGCTCCTCCTCCTGTCTACATGTCGAAGTGTCCTTGGGCAAAGACACTGAGCCCATAATTGCTCCCGATGTGCTGGTTGGTGCCTTGCATGGCTTCTGCCGCAATCGGTGTGCGAGTGTGTGTGTGAATGGGTGAATGTAATGCACAATCTATGTAAAGCGCCTTGGATAAAGGCGCTATATAAATGCACCATTTACCATGTTTCATCCACATTGTCGTACTTCGCCCAGCAGATATGGGAGGGTTTTCAAACTCTCTGTGGGTGATTGTGATCTGTGGGAAGTACCGACGTGTGTCTCTGATGTCTTGTTGCTGCAGTGAGCAAACATTTCACTGGTTGCATCTCAGACACATCTGGGACACACTGGGAGGGCTCACACACACACACACACACACACAGGAGGGCTCACACACACACACACACACACACACACACACACACACACACACACACACACACACACACACACACACACACACACACACAATCGTGATTCGTGACAGACCTACTAACAAAGTCCATTTCTCAAATTCTACTACACTTATATTTATTATTAGTTGGTCCTCACAAGTATGTTAATACAAGCACGCACACACACACACACACACACACACACACACACACACACACACACACACACACACACACACACACACACACACACACACACACACACACACACACACCAAACAGAATGTCAACAGAGTTTTCGTCACTTGTTTCTCTCTGCTGCTAGGAAGTTTCGTGTGTGTGTGTGCGCTCTGCAGTGAGAAAGACCCGACATGACTTGGCAGAACGAGAGGGGGGAGGGGAGGGGAGGGGAATGGGGAGGGGAGGGGGGAGGGGGGAGGGAGGTGGGGGAGGGGGGGGAGGGGGGGGGGGGACCAGCCGGTGGAGCTGCTGTCACAAGACTGCATAACAAACCAAACATTCAGACCAAGATCTGATTCACATCTGTGTGTGTGTGTGTGTGTGTGTGTGTGCGTGTGCGTGTGTGTGCGTGCGCGTGTGTGTGAAATATACTGTTCCGTTACAAGTAGTAAGTCTGCCATTCAAAATGTGAAATGTCGAGTTAAAGTACAAAAGTATTTACATCAATATGTACCTAAAGAACCAAACGTAAAAGTACTCGTTGTGCAGAATGTCCCCGTTTTCAAAGTTTTCAAATTTACATAAAAAATCGTTTGAAAGCAGCAGATCTACAAGCTCACAATGCGTCGCATCGCGACGCATTGTGAGCTTGTAGATCGGCTGTTTTCAAATGGCCGAAATGTATATAGAACTGACGTGGTTAGTTGTTTGTTGTTTTAATTTGAATTGTACGTGGTACATGTCCCACTATTACGAGGGACATGTCCCACTGGTACACGGGACATGTCCCACTGGTACACGGGACATGTCCCACTGGTACACGGGACATGTCCCACTGGTACACGGGACATGTCCCACTGGTACACGGGACATGTCCCACTGGTACACGGGACATGTCCCACTGGTACACGGTACATGTCCCACTGGTACACGGGACATGTCCCACTGGTACACGGGACATGTCCCACTGGTACACGGGACATGTCCCACTGGTACACGGGACATGTCCCACTGGTACACGGGACATGTCCCACTGGTACACGGTACATGTCCCACTGGTACACGGGACATGTCCCACTGGTACACGGGACATGTCCCACTGGTACGAGGGACATGTCCCACTGGTACGAGGGACATGTCCCACTGGTACGCGGGACATGTCCCACTGGTCTGGTACGCGGTACGTGTCCCACTGATGTCAGCGCCCGACGGCACTGACATCATCACCCCTCGCCTGGGTCCAGAAGCCAGCCAGACGGCACTGAGCAGATCTATCTTCAGTGGAAAGGCTTTGTTGTCATTCCAGATGGGTGTCAATAAGCTGCTATAGGCCATCCTAGACAGCCTCTTCTGTTTCTTCTGTGTGAAACTGTAAATGCTCGTATGGTTAGTAGTCATTTAGTAAATGCTTCTTTATCAAGCGTTCACGTCGAGGAAAAAGGCCACTTTCACAGAGCGACTGTTTTGTGGAAACTCTTGCTTATTGCTGTCGCCTCTCCGACAGACAGGTCAGTTTGCACTGGTGTGCCTGAGATTTGTAGGTGCACGGCATGTCATTTAGGTGCACAAGCGCACACACATGCGCCTGTGTGCATTGTGCGTGCGTGCACACACACACACATACACACACACACACACACACACACACACACACACACACACACACACACACACACACACAGACAGATCATGCTGGTGCATTGGGCAGATTTGTGGCTTCCGGTGTTCATTTCTGTGTCCCAGATAATCTCTTCGTTTTGGCGGTGGTGTTGTCTTCACAAATGTGTTCATAAAGGTGTCTACTATCTATCGCCTCTCAATGTGTTCCAGCCCAACTCCCCCCATGGGAAACTTTCTGACAGCTGCTGAAAGCTGCAGGGGTGCCAATTATCAACATGCAGCCTGCAGCCTAGTATGCACGCAGAAACGGCCAAACTGCCTCCCCCTGGCCAGCCGGGGCGCCTGATGGAGGGGAGAGGAACTGGTCTCTATACTGCCTACCCCTGGCCAGCCGGGGCGCCTGATGGAGACGAAAGGAACTGGTTGGAATAACGTGTTCCTTCCACGCGCTACGTCCAACCAGGGAAACTCCCCCCTGTCAGGTGTAAAAGGAGCAACTTGGACACTCAGGCATGGAGAGGAAGCATGAGTTCAAGTCCGTTGCTCTCCCCTTGTCCCCCATATATGGGGACTAGGTTGGTGGAGGGTGTGTAGAGCCCAGGATCACATTAGATGATTGACACAGGGGTGAAAAATGGGTTACAAAATCGTGGGATAAAAAAAAAAATATTTTGCAGAAACGGCCATAGCAACTTTTCCAAATGTGATGACTCGTCACATTTGTGATGAGGGCTATGGACGTTTTGTAGCCCCAAGGAGTGTCTTTCGTGCAAAACGAATGCTTGCAATGGACTCAGAATCATGATGAAAACCCCCTAGTTTGACACGTCACATGCTACTGAAAACCTGTGAATTGTGCCTGCATGTAATGTAGGTTAATGGGACCACAACTCTCAGCTGCTGTCACACGGTCTCCCGAGGCAGTTGGGTTGGAACACATTGAGAGGCGATAGTAGACAGCTTCATGAACACATTTGAGAAGAAAGCTGTAACGCATTTAATTTGCAGATTGGTCACAAACTTTGACTAACCTTCCCTAACTAGTAACTACTGTATGTCTTGTGAATCATTTCTCGGTCCAGATAATCTGTGCGTATACGTATGGCTGTGTTGTGCAGGCAGGCAGACAGACAGACAGACAGACAGACAGACAGACAGACAGACAGACAGACAGACAGACGTGGCTCCAGTGTTTACTCAGTGCCAGTGTATCGCGCCACTCGGTGGCGCGATATGAGCTTGTAGATCTGCTATTTTTAAATAGCTAAAGCATAACATGATGCTGACACCAAAATGGGTTCCCGTTCAGAATGGGTTAAGATGGCGTCAAGGCCCGCCGAAATACATTTTAGTCGACTAAATCATCTGTCGATTTAGTCGACTAAAATCCTATGATTGATATTTAGTCGACTAAAACTAGACTAACACTATAAGACATTCCAGGTGACGGCAGCGGTTCCCAAAGTGGGCTCCGCAAATTAATTCAGATTTGTTTTTCTTTTTTTGACGGTGAATTATGGTATGTGTGATTTGTGAGCTTACCATAATCGCAGTAATCCTTAACCCATTTAGAACTGACGTCGATTCTACAAATGTCTTCTACATCCTGACAGTTTTCTGAAAAACCTCATGTTTCTATGTCCGTTGACCTCAAACATTTTCATGTCAAGGACCCCCAGGCTTATATGTATTTGGCTGCCGACCCCCATCTGAAAATATGTAGTTCCAGGGACCCCCCCAGAAGCAAAGATTTTAGTTAAAAACGTTCGCTCTGAAAGAATATATTCAAAGATTTGCGCCACATTTTTCCAATTCTTTCAAAAATAGCAGATTTACAAGTTCATAGCGCGGCACTCGGTGGAAACCATTTTTTTATGGAGGTATTAAATAGAGCTTGTAGATCTGCTTTTTTTCCACTACGTTCGTGTGACACTCTTGTATGATGAAGTGGGGCATTCATTTACCCCAAAAGTTTAAATAATATGGAGAATTGGAGATTCAAGGTTTCTGCCCGATAGCTGCATGCTGTTGACAAAAGGGATATATAAGCCTAGTCGTGTTGAGACCGAGACCGGAGATTTATTCCCCGTTTCCCATTTGATCGGTACAGAAAACGGTGCGACTCACTTAACCCATTCTGACCTGAGATCAGATTCTAAAAAATGTCTTCTACATCCTGACAGTTTTCTGAAAAAGCTATGTTTCCATGTCAGTCGTTCTTCGATTTTTTCAGAAAATAGCAGACCTACAAGCTCGTAGCGCGCCACCGAGTGGCGCGCTACGAGCTTGCAGGTCTGCTATTTTTCAATAGCTAAAGCATAACGTAATGCTAACGCCAAAAGGGGTTCCCGGTTAAGCAATATTACACGAGAGGGTGTGGGTTAACTTATTATTATTGCCACGACAGTGATGCGGTCAGGAACGAGACGTAGTCGAGTTCCGCAAGCATCACTGAATTAAGGCCAGAGCCTATATACAGTATGTGGCATGCACCTGGACCGCTATAATATAAATCATGTTTGGCGCTCATTTATGGTCAGTCTGTGCTCTGCGTACAGTATGT
>NC_139701.1:49409928-49449928 GCF_964188405.1 Protomyctophum parallelum | reverse complement strand
GCTGTGCATACCTAGCTATACGCTAAGGCCCCAGCGCTGTGCATACCTAGCTATACGCTAAGGCCCCAGTGCTGTGCATACCTAGCTACGCTAAGGCCCCAGCGCTGGGCATACCTAGCCACGTTAAGGCCCCAGCGCTGCGCACTGTGGGCTCAGGCACATCTTCGCGCACAGCCGCGTCAGAAGAACCTGACGCCCAACGTCAACCCCGGCTTTTTAGACAGCTGGTGGATGGAAAAGAAGCTCCACCTCCACGGCTGACTGACGCGGAGGAGAGCGTTTCCGGGGAATCTGTCCGTCGCGTCAGTCAGCCGCGGAGGTGGAGCTTCTTTTCCATCCACCATGCAGCTGTCTAAAAACCCGGTTTTGAAGCTGTGCGCAGCCGAGAACGTGCGCGGCTGTGCGCGAAGGTCTGCCTGCGGGGACTGTCTGCATTGTGGGCATAGTCTCTCTCGCGTAGAGACGGACAACTATTCCACAATCTCAGAATGCTACGTACATAGAGTCTGGAACTACACGTCCGAGTACTCAATATATATGTACAATATATTTTAAGAGCTTATTTATGTAATTCCTTTTCTGATAAGCAGCAAGCTATATATGCTTAGATGATTTCTATTTATAGTAGGATACATTTGCGCAACTGTGAAGACGAAACGGAAGTGGGGGAGAAGGCTCCACTTCCGCTTTATATATTCTACTCGTGGTAGAACTTCCGTTGCTCCCTCCAGACTGTGTGATGGAAGCATTTGGAAATCGCGAGAGGCAACAGTCTGGTAACGCGAGACTGTTGTGGGCATAGCTAGCTAGCTGCTGCAGCACCGGAGACTGTTGTGGGCATAGCTAGCTAGCTGCTGCAGCACCGGAGACTGTTGTGGGCATAGCTAGCTAGCTGCTGCAGCACCGGAGACTGTTGTGGGCATAGCTAGCTAGCTGCTGCAGCACCGGAGACTGTTGTGGGCATAGCTAGCTAGCTGCTGCAGCACCGGAGACTGTTGTGGGCATAGCTAGCTAGCTGCTGCAGCACCGGAGACTGTTGTGGGCATAGCTAGCTAGCTGCTGCAGCACCGGAGACTGTTGTGCAGTGCATGGTGGAGAGTAACTAAGTACATTTATTTACTTAGGTACTACACTTTTTATGGTATTTGTACTTTTCCTGGAGTATTTCCAATATCCAATACTTCTTCTACTGCAATACATCTCAGAGGCAAATGTCGTAAATTGTAGATACATTAACCACTTTCAGCCCCATATACTGTACATTTCGGCCATTTGAAAATAGCCGATCTACAAGCTCACAATGCGTCGCATCGCGACGCATTGTGAGCTTGTAGATCGGCTATTTTCAAAAGATTTTCATGCATTTTGAAAATTTGAAATGTGACATTCTTGCGCAATGAGTACTTTTTACACGTGGTACTTTTAAGTACAACATTTTGTGGGGGGGACACACCCTCTCCTGCTTTGTCTCCCTCTCTCTCTCTCTCTCTCTCTCTCTCTCTCTCTCTCTCTCTCTCCCTCTCTCTCTCTCTCTCTCTGGTGGTGAGGGACTGTCAGACCTCTGATGGATGGTGATCCTGCTCCGCTCCATGCCTGTCGTCAAGCACGTTGGGAGCGCTGATACAGCCCGGTGGCGCAGGCCGTCGCTTCGCACGCACGCACGCACGCACGCACGCACGCAGTGTTTGGTAATTTGATACTGTCATTAGTGGGCGAGAGGTGACGGGGCAAAAGGGGCCTGGTTGGCTGCTGCTGAATTGTGAATTGAAAAAAACCAAAAAAACTTGTATTTGGTGTTTTGACTAATCATATTTTTCTTCTCGTGTTAAAGAGTGGATTAGCAATAGCTTAGGTTATACCAAGAGCTATGCGGGGGCCACGTCTAAGCAGTAGAATGAGGTTATACCCAGAGCTATGCGGGGGCCAAGTCTAAGCAGTAGAATGAGGTTATACCCAGAGCTATGAGGGGCCACGTCTAAGCAGTAGAATGAGGTTATACCCAGAGCTATGAGGGGCCAAGTCTAAGCAGTAGAATGAGGTTATACCCAGAGCTATGCGGGGGCCAAGTCTAAGCAGTAGAATGAGGTTATACCCAGAGCTATGAGGGGCCACGTCTAAGCAGTAGAATGAGGTTATACCCAGAGCTATGAGGGGCCAAGTCTAAGCAGTAGAATGAGGTTATACCCAGAGCTATGAGGGGCCACGTCTAAGCAGTAGAATGAGGTTATACCCAGAGCTATGAGGGGCCACGTCTAAGCAGTAGAATGAGGTTATACCCAGAGCTATGAGGGGCCACGTCTAAGCAGTAGAATGAGGTTATACCCAGAGCTATGAGGGGCCAAGTCTAAGCTGTAGAATGAGGTTATACCCAGAGCTATGAGGGGCCAAGTCTAAGCTGTAGAATGCCTCTAGAAGGAGGTTATACCCATTCTACTGCTTAGACTACCAGGTAGTCACTGGGGCTGTAGTCACTGGGGCTGTAGTCACTGGTACTGTAGTCACTGGTACTGTAGTCACTGGTGCTGTAGTCACTGGTACTGTAGTCACTGGGGCTGTAGTCACTGGGGCTGTAGTCACTGGTACTGTAGTCACTGGTACTGTAGTCACTGGTACTGTAGTCACTGGGGCTGTAGTCACTGGTACTGTAGTCACTGGTACTGTAGTCACTGGTACTGTAGTCACTGGCACTGTAGTCACTGGGGCTGTAGTCACTGGTACTGTAGTCACTGGTACTGTAGTCACTGGTACTGTAGTCACTGGTACTGTAGTCACTGGCACTGTAGTCACTGGCACTGTAGTCACTGGGGCTGTAGTCACTGGTACTGTAGTCACTGGTACTGTAGTCACTGGTACTGTAGTCACTGGTACTGTAGTCACTGGGGCTGTAGTCACTGGTACTGTAGTCACTGGGGCTGTAGTCACTGGGGCTGTAGTCACTGGTACTGTAGTCACTGGTACTGTAGTCACTGGTACTGTAGTCACTGGTACTGTAGTCACTGGTACTGTAGTCACTGGTACTGTAGTCACTGGTACTGTAGTCACTGGTACTGTAGTCACTGGTACTGTAGTCACTGGGGCTGTAGTCACTGGTACTGTAGTCACTGGGGCTGTAGTCACTGGGGCTGTAGTCACTGGTACTGTAGTCACTGGTACTGTAGTCACTGGTACTGTAGTCAATGGGGCTGTAGTCACTGGTACTGTAGTCACTGGGGCTGTAGTCACTGGTACTGTAGTCACTGGTACTGTAGTCACTGGTACTGTAGTCACTGGGGCTGTAGTCACTGGGGCTGTAGTCACTGGTACTGTAGTCACTGGTACTGTAGTCACTGGTACTGTAGTCACTGGTACTGTAGTCACTGGTACTGTAGTCACTGGTACTGTAGTCACTGGGGCTGTAGTCACTGGTACTGTAGTCACTGGTACTGTAGTCACTGGTACTGTAGTCACTGGTACTGTAGTCACTGGTACTGTAGTCACTGGTACTGTAGTCACTGGGGCTGTAGTCACTGGTACTGTAGTCACTGGGGCTGTAGTCACTGGGGCTGTAGTCACTGGTACTGTAGTCACTGGGGCTGTAGTCACTGGGGCTGTAGTCACTGGTACTGTAGTCACTGGGGCTGTAGTCACTGGTACTGTAGTCACTGGTACTGTAGTCACTGGTACTGTAGTCACTGGTACTGTAGTCACTGGTACTGTAGTCACTGGTACTGTAGTCACTGGTACTGTAGTCAATGGGGCTGTAGTCACTGGGGCTGTAGTCACTGGTACTGTAGTCACTGGTACTGTAGTCACTGGTACTGTAGTCAATGGGGCTGTAGTCACTGGGGCTGTAGTCACTGGTACTGTAGTCACTGGTACTGTAGTCACTGGTACTGTAGTCAATGGGGCTGTAGTCACTGGGGCTGTAGTCACTGGTACTGTAGTCACTGGTACTGTAGTCACTGGTACTGTAGTCACTGGTACTGTAGTCACTGGGGCTGTAGTCACTGGTACTGTAGTCACTGGGGCTGTAGTCACTGGGGCTGTAGTCACTGGGGCTGTAGTCACTGGTACTGTAGTCACTGGTACTGTAGTCACTGGTACTGTAGTCACTGGGGCTGTAGTCACTGGTACTGTAGTCACTGGGGCTGTAGTCACTGGGGCTGTAGTCACTGGGGCTGTAGTCACTGGTACTGTAGTCACTGGTACTGTAGTCACTGGGGCTGTAGTCACTGGGGCTGTAGTCACTGGCACTGTAGTCACTGGGGCTGTAGTCACTGGTACTGTAGTCACTGGTACTGTAGTCACTGGTACTGTAGTCACTGGGGCTGTAGTCACTGGGGCTGTAGTCACTGGGGCTGTAGTCACTGGTACTGTAGTCACTGGTACTGTAGTCACTGGGGCTGTAGTCACTGGGGCTGTAGTCACTGGCACTGTAGTCACTGGGGCTGTAGTCACTGGTACTGTAGTCACTGGTACTGTAGTCACTGGGGCTGTAGTCACTGGTACTGTAGTCACTGGGGCTGTAGTCACTGGTACTGTAGTCACTGGTACTGTAGTCACTGGGGCTGTAGTCACTGGGGCTGTAGTCACTGGGGCTGTAGTCACTGGGGCTGTAGTCACTGGGGCTGTAGTCACTGGGGCTGTAGTCACTGGTACTGTAGTCACTGGTACTGTAGTCACTGGTACTGTAGTCACTGGGGCTGTAGTCACTGGGGCTGTAGTCACTGGTACTGTAGTCACTGGGGCTGTAGTCACTGGGGCTGTAGTCACTGGTACTGTAGTCACTGGTACTGTAGTCACTGGTACTGTAGTCACTGGTACTGTAGTCACTGGTACTGTAGTCACTGGTACTGTAGTCACTGGTACTGTAGTCACTGGGGCTGTAGTCACTGGTACTGTAGTCACTGGGGCTGTAGTCACTGGGGCTGTAGTCACTGGTACTGTAGTCACTGGTACTGTAGTCACTGGTACTGTAGTCACTGGGGCTGTAGTCACTGGTACTGTAGTCACTGGTACTGTAGTCACTGGTACTGTAGTCACTGGTACTGTAGTCACTGGTACTGTAGTCACTGGTACTGTAGTCACTGGTACTGTAGTCAATGGGGCTGTAGTCACTGGGGCTGTAGTCACTGGTACTGTAGTCACTGGTACTGTAGTCACTGGTACTGTAGTCAATGGGGCTGTAGTCACTGGGGCTGTAGTCACTGGTACTGTAGTCACTGGTACTGTAGTCACTGGTACTGTAGTCACTGGGGCTGTAGTCACTGGGGCTGTAGTCACTGGTACTGTAGTCACTGGGGCTGTAGTCACTGGGGCTGTAGTCACTGGGGCTGTAGTCACTGGTACTGTAGTCACTGGTACTGTAGTCACTGGTACTGTAGTCACTGGGGCTGTAGTCACTGGGGCTGTAGTCACTGGGGCTGTAGTCACTGGTACTGTAGTCACTGGTACTGTAGTCACTGGGGCTGTAGTCACTGGTACTGTAGTCACTGGTACTGTAGTCACTGGTACTGTAGTCACTGGTACTGTAGTCACTGGTACTGTAGTCACTGGGGCTGTAGTCACTGGGGCTGTAGTCACTGGTACTGTAGTCACTGGTACTGTAGTCACTGGTACTGTAGTCAATGGGGCTGTAGTCACTGGGGCTGTAGTCACTGGTACTGTAGTCACTGGTACTGTAGTCACTGGTACTGTAGTCAATGGGGCTGTAGTCACTGGGGCTGTAGTCACTGGTACTGTAGTCACTGGTACTGTAGTCACTGGTACTGTAGTCAATGGGGCTGTAGTCACTGGGGCTGTAGTCACTGGTACTGTAGTCACTGGTACTGTAGTCACTGGTACTGTAGTCACTGGTACTGTAGTCACTGGGGCTGTAGTCACTGGTACTGTAGTCACTGGGGCTGTAGTCACTGGGGCTGTAGTCACTGGGGCTGTAGTCACTGGTACTGTAGTCACTGGTACTGTAGTCACTGGTACTGTAGTCACTGGGGCTGTAGTCACTGGTACTGTAGTCACTGGGGCTGTAGTCACTGGGGCTGTAGTCACTGGGGCTGTAGTCACTGGTACTGTAGTCACTGGTACTGTAGTCACTGGGGCTGTAGTCACTGGGGCTGTAGTCACTGGCACTGTAGTCACTGGGGCTGTAGTCACTGGTACTGTAGTCACTGGTACTGTAGTCACTGGTACTGTAGTCACTGGGGCTGTAGTCACTGGGGCTGTAGTCACTGGGGCTGTAGTCACTGGTACTGTAGTCACTGGTACTGTAGTCACTGGGGCTGTAGTCACTGGGGCTGTAGTCACTGGCACTGTAGTCACTGGGGCTGTAGTCACTGGTACTGTAGTCACTGGTACTGTAGTCACTGGGGCTGTAGTCACTGGTACTGTAGTCACTGGGGCTGTAGTCACTGGTACTGTAGTCACTGGTACTGTAGTCACTGGGGCTGTAGTCACTGGGGCTGTAGTCACTGGGGCTGTAGTCACTGGGGCTGTAGTCACTGGGGCTGTAGTCACTGGGGCTGTAGTCACTGGTACTGTAGTCACTGGTACTGTAGTCACTGGTACTGTAGTCACTGGGGCTGTAGTCACTGGGGCTGTAGTCACTGGTACTGTAGTCACTGGGGCTGTAGTCACTGGGGCTGTAGTCACTGGTACTGTAGTCACTGGTACTGTAGTCACTGGTACTGTAGTCACTGGTACTGTAGTCACTGGTACTGTAGTCACTGGTACTGTAGTCACTGGTACTGTAGTCACTGGGGCTGTAGTCACTGGTACTGTAGTCACTGGGGCTGTAGTCACTGGGGCTGTAGTCACTGGTACTGTAGTCACTGGTACTGTAGTCACTGGTACTGTAGTCACTGGGGCTGTAGTCACTGGTACTGTAGTCACTGGTACTGTAGTCACTGGTACTGTAGTCACTGGTACTGTAGTCACTGGTACTGTAGTCACTGGTACTGTAGTCACTGGTACTGTAGTCAATGGGGCTGTAGTCACTGGGGCTGTAGTCACTGGTACTGTAGTCACTGGTACTGTAGTCACTGGTACTGTAGTCAATGGGGCTGTAGTCACTGGGGCTGTAGTCACTGGTACTGTAGTCACTGGTACTGTAGTCACTGGTACTGTAGTCACTGGGGCTGTAGTCACTGGGGCTGTAGTCACTGGTACTGTAGTCACTGGGGCTGTAGTCACTGGGGCTGTAGTCACTGGGGCTGTAGTCACTGGTACTGTAGTCACTGGTACTGTAGTCACTGGTACTGTAGTCACTGGGGCTGTAGTCACTGGGGCTGTAGTCACTGGTACTGTAGTCACTGGTACTGTAGTCACTGGGGCTGTAGTCACTGGTACTGTAGTCACTGGTACTGTAGTCACTGGTACTGTAGTCACTGGTACTGTAGTCACTGGTACTGTAGTCACTGGGGCTGTAGTCACTGGGGCTGTAGTCACTGGGGCTGTAGTCACTGGTACTGTAGTCACTGGGGCTGTAGTCACTGGGACTGTAGTCACTGGTGCTGTAGTCACTGGTACTGTAGTCACTGGTACTGTAGTCACTGGTACTGTAGTCACTGGTACTGTAGTCACTGGTATTGTAGTCACTGGTACTGTAGTCACTGGTACTGTAGTCACTGGTATTGTAGTCACTGGTACTGTAGTCACTGGTACTGTAGTCACTGGGGCTGTAGTCACTGGTATTGTAGTCACTGGTACTGTAGTCACTGGTACTGTAGTCACTGCTACTGTAGTCACTGGTCAATCATTGTTAAACTTCTGATCTGCATCAATCTACACAATTTGAGAACGTAGAAGGTGTTCTTTTCATCAGCGTTTGCTGATGTTGTCTCTGTAACCACATCAACACAGCATGGCATTGTGGACAAAATCTTGGGTCTGACCCCCCCCCCCCCCAGGTCTCCCTGAGGTCGTTCCAGGGGACCCCCCCCCTCCCCCCCTCCGTTAACATGGTATCAAAATTCACATTCACCACAGGGGGGCGACACTGACATCATGAGAATGTTTGGCATGAGCACAAAGTTCAAGACAAACACGTTTACAACATGCCACCACCTGTTGTGTGAGCTTGTAGATCTGTGAACAGCAGAAGGCCTGGAGCACTCGATAAGGTTGTAAGGTACACTACACACAACGCCAGCTGGTGGACTCGCGCTTACTGGGAGTTCCTCGTTCATGAGGGATATATTTTCTTTCTGGGGACCCCCCTGGGACCACCTCAATAGATCAAGTACAAGGCACGCTTGCCTTGTGAGCTTGTAGTAGGGATGTGTAAATGTTTCCAAAATGAAAATCGATTTGTATAATTCAATATTAACGATTAATCGATTAATCAAATTTTGGGGGGGGGGGCTTTTTTTTTTTTTTATATATAATTTTTTTTTTTTTTTTTTTTATGAACCCTACAAAGTTTGGGAACCCCTGATGTAGTTGATTAAAAATATTTTTTTGGTTACTAACTCCATCTTTTAAATGAGGACCACTGGTGGTCCCTGGACCACTGTTGATCCAATTGATCACCATAGCAACCCCAGCCTAGGCCTGATTAGGTAAATTCCCAACACCTGCTAAAATGCTAAATCCTCCAAACCTGTATCTTGATTGGAATCAATCTCCACTCACACTCCTCTCAGTCATGCAGCTACACAGACACATCCCAGGCACACTTTGGTAGGCCTATAGCCCTGTCCTGTTTGGATGACAATATTGCCTTTCCAACAGATTATCGATTATTAATTTTCATAATTGATTTCGGGTCCTATCAACGATAATCGATTAATCGATTAATCTGACCCATCCCTAGCTTGTAGATCTGTTATTTTCACAGAATGGTCATCCCAAGAACAGGGATGTTCAAAGTGGTTAACGACGTCACATAAACCCCTGCATACTGTGTTGTGCGTCAGACAGCGTCAGACATATAGCTGATCTACAAACTCCCAAACGCATCAATTTGTGAGCATAGATAGATGGACTATTTCCACCTATTCTTGCTGCAGCTCAGAATAGGGACCGTGCTATAGCGTTAATGTGGTTGAAAGGCTTCTCATGGAATAAATGTACTAATTATGAATTTTTTGGGGCCTTTTTCTGCCCTTTATTTAATCCATTTTGCGCGGGAACCCGTTTTGGTGTTAGCATTATGTTATGCTTTAGCTATTGAAAAATAGCAGATCTACAAGCTCATAGCGCGCCACCGAGTGGCGCGCTACGAGCTTGTAGGTCTGCTATTTTTGAAAAATCGAAGAACGACTGACATTTTTTTAATCTGATCTCAGGTCAGAATGGGTTAATCAGACCAGTGTGTGTACAGTGGAAACCTCGTATGAATCTGATCTCAGGTCAGAATAGGTTAATAATGAAACTGTCAGGATGTAATAGACATTTTTAGAATCTGATCTCAGGTCAGAATGGGTTAATAGTGTACAGTATGCTGATAGGAAAGGGGGGGGGGGTAGAGAGAGAGAGATGGGGAGTGAGACACCACAGAGGTCGTCTGGACCGGGATTTGAACCGGCGGCACGCCGTACCGTACGAGCTGCATTTACAGCCTGGGTGCCCGCCCGGACGTCTACACCAGCCTATAGGGGCCGGTATTAACCCATTCTGACCTGAGATCAGATTCATACGAGGTTTCCACTGGACACACACTGGTCTGATGAACCCATTCTGACCTGAGATCAGATTCTAAAAATGTCAGTGGTTCTTCAATTTTTCAAAAATAGCAGACCTACAAGCTCGTAGCTCGCCACTCGGTGGCGCACTATGAGCTTGTAGATCTGCTATTTTTCAACAGCTAAAGCATAGCATAATGCTAACACCAAAAGGCGTTCCCGCCCCAAAATGGGTTAAAAGCCATTTTGACCCATTTTGTGCTATACGTCTTCATACTGTAGCTTTCAATCTGGGACAGCATTTCATTCATTTAGGCCTGACGGTTTTCTGAAAAACCTTACGTTTCTGTATCAGTGGTGCTCAATATTTCATGGCAAGGACGCCAACTTTTTTTTAATTATATGTAATATGCCTCCCCCCCATCTGAAAATATGTTGTTCCAGGAAGTAGGAACCTCTCAGAAGCAAAGATTTTAGTTAAAATGTTCACTCTGTAATAATATATATTCAAAGATTTGAGGCACATTTTCTTTTTTCACAATTTTTCAAAAATAGCAGACCTACAAGTTCATAGCGCGGCACTTGGTGCCACACCATGACCTTGTAGAGCTGCTATTTTTCAATAGCTAAATTATAACATAATGTTTAAAACACCATTACTCTGTAATACTATATATTCAAAGATTTTATGCACATTTTCACCATTAAAAAATAAATAAATAGCAGATCTACAAGCTCATAGCGTGGCACAGAGTGCCGTGCTATGAACTTGTAGGTCTGCTATTTAAAAAAAAAAACGTTAAAATGTGCCTCAAATCATTCAGAAAATTGTCATGATTTATAGAAAACTTTAGGTCAGGTCACGTCTAAAATGGGTTAAAAACAGACGATCCATTTTAAAAAATGCGTTTGTGTCAGAAAACCTAAATCTAAATCTGTGTGTGTATTCCGAGGTCTGACTGCTGTACATATAATAATAATAATAATAATAATAATAATACAACTTTATTTGTATAGCACCTTTCATGACATGAAATGCAGCTCAAAGTGCTTTACAGAGCAATGGAGAAAAAGAAAAGAAAAGCAAGGCAACGACATTAAAAAAAAACAAGCAGTAATGCAATACAGTGAGGACATGAATAACAAAAAAAATAAAAGATCAATTAAAAGCAATGTTGTAGAAGTGGGTCTTGAGCTGAGCTTTAAAAATGTCTACAGATGAAGTCCTGCATGTGAAACAAGCTCCACTGTTGACATGTTGCAGAGGCCAGAGCGAAGGTCACGTAGGTTCACGGTTTTTCTAAACGCCACACAATGTCATTCATTGTGTTTTATGAGATAACTGCTAAAGTATGTTATTTGCATTGAAAAGCCCAGCGGCTACAAAGCCCACCAGTGTCGCTCGCCGGGGGTGAAAAGAACCGATTTCTTTTTTCATGAAAAACAAGAAGCATTATGTTATGCTTTAGCTATTGAAAAATAGCAGATCTACAAGCTCATAGCGCGCCACCGAGTGGCGCGCTACGAGCTTGTAGGTCTGCTATTTTTTTTTTTATCGAAGAACGACTGACATAGAAACATAGCTTTTTCAGAAAACTGTCAGGATGTAGAAGACATTTTTTATAGAATCTGATCTCAGGTCAGAACGGGTTAAAGAGAAGACATAACTTAAAGGTCCTGGGTCATTGTTGTTTGATCTGAGTAGTTGCTCCTTGGATATTTCGTCCCCATATATGGGGATATCCGACTAGGACGTTGGGCTATATGACATACGACATGTCTAGCTTGACAATCCCTATATATTAGCGGTATATGTAAGCGGTATAACACTCTATATAGCAATGATTACTATCAGAATAAAGAGTGATTTAACGCGAGTCGCAGCTCACAGATGCTGCTGCTGCTGTGGATGAAAAAAATCACACCTGTGTGAAGTGAGGGGCGCTCTGATCATCGTACGTACATCATTCATCATCAAGAATGGTGGTCAGAAGCGATGCCACTAACCTTGATTGATAAAGTTATGGATATTATTGTTATGTATGTATAATGCATATCTTTTATTTTCTCTGGAGTTGTTAACCCATCTAAACTTTCAAGCACCAAACTGCACCATATTTCCATATTTGTATATTATTTTTGGTATAAGTGTATAATTGTTCCACAACGCGCCTGAGCTGAGCTGTCTGTTTTTGTTTGTTTGTTTTGTTTTTACTGTCTTGTCTTTGTCATAAAATGTAAAAATCAATAAAATAATAACATGCATTATAAAACTGCTTTTAATATTTAATAATCATATTGTCTATGTCCCTCAAAGTTATTTCTAATGGTTTGAGCCTCAATCACCACTCTGATATAACCAGGCCTTGTCATTTCTTTCTGGACTTTGAAAGCCGTTTTAGCTGCAGTACCACAATGTCCTGAGGTGGTGGGGGTGCTGATATGCAGATTATTTAATATTTGTGTCATTATAATACTCATGCTAGATAAAACCAGGCTTGTTTCCATTCCATGCCAGCTTGGAAAATACACAATGGTGGACATTGTATAAACAAAGTGGAAATGCAAATTTGCAACTGAAGACTGAAGAAAAGGAGGAATTATATAAGCAGGGTGACATTGATGACATCACGATGAGGCCAAAATCAGTCGAGCTGTTTCTGAGAGCAATTTCCATTAAAACACCCATATGATATGAAAGCCTGATTGTTCAAAATTGGTTATTTGTGGGGATAGAAAACACACATGGGAGCCCCAAAAACACAAAAGAAATTGAAATGAATGGTGGTCATTTCTTGGCCATGGGTGGACTGGCCACCGACATGCATATTATGGTGATTTGCTCAGACAAATCTTATGACATGAATTATTATCTGTTCCGTGGCACTTTTTACATTAGTTCTCCTTTCGTTGTCGATGGCATTTTTTTTATTTAGTTTGTTCTTTAGCGCGCCTCAAAAATAGTTTTTTCACGATTTCTGTTTCACATTTCGGCTTTATACCTTGATTGATTGAATACTATGGTAGGTTTACAGTACAATTATTACACAATCGCCTAAAAATAGCAATTCTTTTTTTGTTTGTTGCATAATCTGTTGCACAATCGGCAATCGTTTTCCGTGTCGGAAAAAAAGTCCCTATACATTTCAACCTCCTCTGCACCAAAGAATGCAACAGCTTCTCAGGCATCTTGTTTTGTTTGTGAACAGGATCGAGGTCTGTCTCTCTCGTGCCATGTGGCCTCTACTACTGGAGGTTTAATGTCAGTGTCAGGAGCCATTTGCAGAGGAATGACAGACACTCCTTTCATGTCAGGCCGTGTGTGTCACTAATGAGGCCAGCTAGCTGGTGCTATCTGTCACGTCTGAGTCGTCTAGTGTGCTCTGCGCACATTAATTGAGAATGCAGTCTGTTTGCATTGCTATGCCTCGCTCCTCTGGCTGTCACCCTCTCTCTGTGTGTTATCCGTTTGCATTGCTATGCCTCGCTCCTCTGGCTGTCACCCTCTCTGTGTGTTATCCGTTTGCATTGCTATGCCTCGCTCCTGGCTGTCAAGGCTCATTCATAGTCTGTATTTTCGGTGGTGAGGTGACCACCGAACTACAACATGACGTCACTGAGCCGCGGTGAAGAGCAAACCACCGCCACCGCTCCAGCCCTTCTCTCTGTTTTTATTCACCAGCTCAACGTTATTTCAGCTCCGGTGGTCACCTCACTGCCGGAGTGGTGGTCACCTCACCACCGAAAATCCAGACTATATGAATGAGCCGTCACCCTCCCTGTTTTATCCGTTTGCATTGCTACAGTATGCCTCGCTCCTGGCTGTCACCCTCCCTGTTTTATCGCTGGCGGGTGCCCAAAATGGGTTAATGCAATCATTTTGGACTTTTCTGTGTGGATGTATGGGCTGTCGAGGCCAGAAAGTAGTTTTTTGGCACTCAGTAGGCGCTCCCGCATAACTTCCTGGTTTGATGATGATGTCACGCGGCGCATACCCCTCTATAATAAAACAAAATCACACCTGTGTGAAGTGAGGGGCGTTCCTTATCATCATACATCATCATATTCCGTGCTCATTCATAGCCAATCAAATCATTACAAATGTCATTCCGGCCAATCACCTTCTACGGCGTCTTCACTTGTCTTCCCTCACTTTTATCCTCAATATGTATACTTTGCTCAGCCAATCAAATCGTCGCTATGGGGCGAACAAGCCAATCATCGGCCAATCATGTTTGTGTTCACACAAACCCTCAAAGCTGGGCATAGGAGGGGCTAGCTAGCGCCTTACTAATTACTAATAATATTACTAATAATAATAATAATAATAATGTCACAAGACCTATACAGTGCAGTGTTTTTGTATTATTGCATTTGTTTTTCATATGTTCTATTTTCGATGGATGGTAGTCATTATAATAATGAATTGCATTTTTATAGCGCTTTTCCAAGTGCTCAAAGCGCTTTACGATGGTTCATTCATTCATACATTGGGAGGTGAAGCGGCGAACAGTCGACGCCAGCGTCCTCACTTCCCACATTCACACACCAGTGGTGGCGATGCTCACACCGACCAACTCATTGGAGGCAGTGTAGGGTTCAGTGTCTTGCCTAAGGACACTTCAACATGTAGACCGGAGGAGCCGGGATTCGAACCTCCGACCCACGGATCATCGGGCGACCTGCTCTACCTCCTGAGCCACAGCCGCCGTCATTGCTGTCAGGTGTCACACTTTGTGTTTTTTGACTTGTTGTTAGTCTAGTTATCTTTTGGTTATGTCCTGTTACTTGCTGCCAGTTCCCACCTGACGTTGTGTGGGAGTCCGGCCTGCTCCAGACCATACTGAATGACGGCCTGCTTACATAACGTCTTCAGACTAGGACTCAGGTCTAGGACGTGCAGGTCGTTAGGCTTGTTGTCTCCTCCGAACAGGATGACACGATGTCCCACCACGCAACAGCACATCCCATTCAACCGGGAACTCGGGCTTTTGCCCGTGACCTTGACCTTCCTCCAGGAGAAGGTGTCTGGGTTGAACTTCCACAGATCATTGACGACCGTGATGCCACCGGATATGTACAGCTCTCCGTTATAGAGGAAGGCTGAATGACCCGTCCGTGTTTCTGGAAGAGGCTGTGTGGACGAAGGTGTGTCCAGCCAGGTGTTGGTCTCTGTGTCGAACACTCGGGGAGTGGGTGCGCGGTCTAATCTTGCCCCCCTGTAGCCCCCAAACACAAACATCTTTGTCCCGATGATGGTGGCAGAGTGACGGTATGCTGGAGTTCCTGCTGGAGTCTTAACTGAAGACCAGCCCATGGTGCTGGTGTCCAACTTGCTGATGTCACCAATAATGGATTCATGGTCCAGTGACAGTCCTCCATGAATATACATGACCTTCCCCGAGGCACAGGCGTAGAGTGGTAGTACCTCCCCTGTGGAACAGCCCCGGAAACCTGTGGTTTGAACCATCTGTGGGCGTTGACGTCAAATGCATCGAGTTGCTCGCAGTACCCTCCCCATAAGTAGGTGATATCTTCAATCAGCACAGCTGTGTAGCCACTGCGCCTGAAGGGAACCTCAGGGGTAGGTTCTCCTCCAGGGGTAGGTTCTCCTCCAGGGGTAGGTTCTCCTCCAGGGGTAGGTTCTCCTCCAGGGGTAGGTTCTCCTCCAGGGGTAGGTTCTCCTCCAGGGGTAGGTTCTCCTCCAGGTGTAGGTTCTCCTCCAGGGGTAGGTTCTCCTCCAGGGGTAGGTTCTCCTCCAGGTGTAGGTTCTCCTCCAGGGGTAGGTTCTCCTCCAGGGGTAGGTTCTCCTCCAGGGGTAGGTTCTCCTCCAGGGGTAGGTTCTCCTCCAGGTGTAGGTTCTCCTCCAGGGGTAGGTTCTCCTCCAGGGGTAGGTTCTCCTCCAGGGGTCAACCTCCTCCAGGGGTAGGTTCTCCTCCAGGGGTAGGTTCTCCTCCAGGTGTAGGTTCTCCTCCAGGGGTAGGTTCTCCTCCAGGGGTCAACCTCCTCCAGGGGTAGGTTCTCCTCCAGGTGTAGGTTCTCCTCCAGGTGTAGGTTCTCCTCCAGGGGTAGGTTCTCCTCCAGGGGTAGGTTCTCCTCCAGGGGTAGGTTCTCCTCCAGGGGTAGGTTCTCCTCCAGGGGTAGGTTCTCCTCCAGGGGTAGGTTCTCCTCCAGGGGTAGGTTCTCCTCCAGGTGTAGGTTCTCCTCCAGGGGTAGGTTCTCCTCCAGGGGTAGGTTCTCCTCCAGGTGTAGGTTCTCCTCCAGGTGTAGGTTCTCCTCCAGGGGTAGGTTCTCCTCCAGGGGTAGGTTCTCCTCCAGGGGTCAACCTCCTCCAGGGGTAGGTTCTCCTCCAGGTGTAGGTTCTCCTCCAGGGGTAGGTTCTCCTCCAGGGGTAGGTTCTCCTCCAGGTGTAGGTTCTCCTCCAGGGGTAGGTTCTCCTCCAGGGGTAGGTTCTCCTCCAGGGGTAGGTTCTCCTCCAGGGGTAGGTTCTCCTCCAGGGGTCAACCTCCTCCAGGGGTAGGTTCTCCTCCAGGGGTAGGTTCTCCTCCAGGGGTCAACCTCCTCCAGGGGTAGGTTCTCCTCCAGGGGTAGGTTCTCCTCCAGGGTTAGGTTCTCCTCCAGGGGTAGGTTCTCCTCCAGGGGTAGGTTCTCCTCCAGGGGTAGGTTCTCCTCCAGGGGTCAACCTCCTCCAGGTGTAGGTTCTCCTCCAGGGGTAGGTTCTCCTCCAGGGGTAGGTTCTCCTCCAGGGGTAGGTTCTCCTCCAGGTGTAGGTTCTCCTCCAGGGGTAGGTTCTCCTCCAGGGGTAGGTTCTCCTCCAGGGGTAGGTTCTCCTCCAGGTGTAGGTTCTCCTCCAGGGGTAGGTTCTCCTCCAGGTGTAGGTTCTCCTCCAGGGGTAGGTTCTCCTCCAGGGGTAGGTTCTCCTCCAGGGGTAGGTTCTCCTCCAGGGGTAGGTTCTCCTCCAGGGGTAGGTTCTCCTCCAGGGGTCAACCTCCTCCAGGGGTAGGTTCTCCTCCAGGGGTAGGTTCTCCTCCAGGGGTAGGTTCTCCTCCAGGGGTAGGTTCTCCTCCAGGTGTAGGTTCTCCTCCAGGTGTAGGTTCTCCTCCAGGGGTAGGTTCTCCTCCAGGGGTAGGTTCTCCTCCAGGTGTAGGTTCTCCTCCAGGGGTAGGTTCTCCTCCAGGGGTAGGTTCTCCTCCAGGGGTAGGTTCTCCTCCAGGGGTAGGTTCTCCTCCAGGGGTAGGTTCTCCTCCAGGGGTAGGTTCTCCTCCAGGTGTAGGTTCTCCTCCAGGGGTAGGTTCTCCTCCAGGTGTAGGTTCTCCTCCAGGGGTAGGTTCTCCTCCAGGTGTAGGTTCTCCTCCAGGGGTAGGTTCTCCTCCAGGTGTAGGTTCTCCTCCAGGGGTAGGTTCTCCTCCAGGTGTAGGTTCTCCTCCAGGTGTAGGTTCTCCTCCAGGTGTAGGTTCTCCTCCAGGGGTAGGTTCTCCTCCAGGTGTAGGTTCTCCTCCAGGTGTAGGTTCTCCTCCAGGGGTAGGTTCTCCTCCAGGGGTAGGTTCTCCTCCAGGTGTAGGTTATCCTCCAGGGGTAGGTTCTCCTCCAGGTGTAGGTTCTCCTCCAGGGGTAGGTTCTCCTCCAGGTGTAGGTTCTCCTCCAGGGGTAGGTTCTCCTCCAGGGGTAGGTTCTCCTCCAGGTGTAGGTTCTCCTCCAGGGGTAGGTTCTCCTCCAGGGGTAGGTTCTCCTCCAGGGGTAGGTTCTCCTCCAGGGGTAGGTTCTCCTCCAGGGGTAGGTTCTCCTCCAGGGGTAGGTTCTCCTCCAGGGGTAGGTTCTCATCCAGGGGTAGGTTCTCCTCCAGGGGTAGGTTCTCCTCCAGGGGTAGGTTCTCCTCCAGGGGTAGGTTCTCCTCCAGGTGTAGGTTCTCCTCCAGGGGTAGGTTCTCCTCCAGGTGTAGGTTCTCCTCCAGGGGTAGGTTCTCCTCCAGGGGTAGGTTCTCCTCCAGGGGTAGGTTCTCCTCCAGGGGTAGGTTCTCCTCCAGGTGTAGGTTCTCCTCCAGGGGTAGGTTCTCCTCCAGGGGTAGGTTCTCCTCCAGGGGTAGGTTCTCCTCCAGGGGTAGGTTCTCCTCCAGGTGTAGGTTCTCCTCCAGGGGTCAACCTCCTCCAGCGCAAAGACACCGTGTCGAAGACATCTACATCGATCCGATCTCCGTTCTTTAACCCATTCTGACCGGGCACCCATTTTGGTGTCGGCATCATGTTATGCTTTAGCTATTTAAAAATAGCAGATCTACAAGCTCATATCGCGCCACCGAGTGGCGCGATACGAGCTTGTAGGTCTGCTATTTTTGGAAAAATCGAAGAACGACTGACATTTTTAGAATCTGATCTCAGGTCAGAATGGGTTCGTCAGACCGGTGTGTGTCCAGTGGAAACCTCGTGTGAATCTGATCTCAGGTCAGAATGGGTTAGAAAGTTGTTTCCAAAGTAGTACAGCTTGCGTCCCGCCGCTACCGCAGCACAAGCGTCTTTGATTGGTAATCCTTTCCGGTGCAACGCCCAGGAAAACATTTTTATCACGACGGTTTGACGGTGAATTGAAGTTGAACCTGTCGGGGTTTCCTGCTTTAGTTTGTATACGCTTCTGTGTTCTAGAGCTCTTAGAATCTCGGTCGATGCTGAAGATAATGTCTTAAAGATAACTCTCTGAGGGCTGCCGTGCTCTTTTTATACTGGTTGCATTGTTCGTGTCATATAGCGATGAGGCCACATATGTATGCATGACATCAGGAACCCCATATTTGGGCAAGGCTGGCCTGCTGTGAAGTCCATATATGGATTTGGCTGAATCATCAGCTATTTACTTCAAGTTCAATTGTTGGTTAATGTAAAAAAAAAACAATCACGTCACACCTGTGTGAAGTGAGCGGTGCAGCTGTACCATGGGGGGGGTCCTCGCAACATCCAGACCCCCAGGAACCCGCCCAGGCGGCCGGCACCGGTTCCGGCCAGCCTTCCCGCATCCGAAACGGTCGAGAAATGACAGTAAGGCCTCACTCACACCTTTCCATCTATAGCGTACAACGTTGACACATGCTAGATGTAAGCAATAAGCATGATGTAATAGTGTCATGGCCGCCCCAATGCATTTCCAATGTAAGTCACATGGCTTGATACAACATTTTGGACTACAAGCTGTTGTATGGCTTTCGGCTGTGTTTCGACTGCCCCCCCCTCCCCCTCATACAACACAAATGTTGTGTCAAACCATGTGACTCCCATTGGAAATGCATTGGGGCAAGATGTATCACACCCTTTGTATACAACAAGCATACATCAGTCTGTTGTGAAGGTGTGAGTGAGGCCTTACACTAGTAAGTACCGGGTCTTATTCCCTAACTAAAATGGCATTGATCAGTTAGGTAATAAGACCTGGTACTTAAGACACGCAAAATACAGCCCAGTGTGTCCAAACGTTTCTTTGCAAAGGGGGTGTTTGACTGCCTCTTCTGTCCCGCTGTACACATGATCACATTACAACCTGAAACTAATCTTTCGTGTTATTTTAGTTAGCTTATGCGTTTATTATCTCCGTTCTGTTGTGGATGGATGCTGTAGTCATTACTGCCACTTTACATTTCGAGGGGCGCTAGCCCCTCCTATCTGCGTCTGTGTGCAGCACATCTGTGATGATTTGATTGGCTGAGAGATGATGTATTGTATGATGATAAAGGCTCATACATACTCCATACACACACACACACACACACACACACACACATACACACACACCCAAGAATAGGCGAATGCCCCCCCCCCCGCCAAAGAATATGAATGATGGGGATGAAGTAGTTCATACATTAAAAGTAGTTGTAGAATAGTGATATTGACGTCAGGCTTCGGTTCTCCGTTACTGTTGCATTTACCATAGATTTCTGTCAGCTTAAAACCTATAGATTTTAGACATGGATGTTGACATCTGCCCGCTTTTAAACCTATAGATTTTAGACATGGATGTTGACATCTGCCCGCTTTAAAACCTATAGATTTTAGACATGGATGTTGACATCTGCCCGGTTTAAAACCTATAGATTTTAGACATGGATGTTGACATCTGCCCGCTTTAAAACCTGTAGATTTTAGACATGGATGTTGACATCTGCCCGCTTTCAAGGTTTCTGCTATCGCCACTACTATCCAATCAGAATCACCTTGACTCACCTGTGATGGTCTGTCACGCCACACGCATGGAGTCATCAATATCACACACGCACTGTAGCAGTCAGAGCGACACAAGACACTTGTTTCCAATTAGGAGTTGTACAAACAGCCTCTTCGTGATCACAGCTCAGAAACCAGGGAATAGACGCATTGTTCCAAGTTTCCAGACAGTTTGTTCGATGCTCAGTCAGTAATAAATCTTCTGCTGCATCTCCAGATTTTGACTTGTGTGTGTTTTTCGTTAAAGATGGAGTGAACCGTGATTTTTTTTGGAGTGTAGAGTATTTGTTAAAATGTAGTTTTTATGTGGACACGCGTTCATTAAGTATGCCTGGTTTGCCTGGTGGGCGGTGATGGGTGGTGATCCACCTGAACTGAAGCCGCACCCACAGCTGTAGTTGTGATGATAAAGGGGCGAGGTCGCTTGCACGCATCCGCCTGGGTGACAGCAGACTGCTGGGCGAGCGCTGGCGCTTTGGCATGGGGGGGTGGGTCAGATCAACATAATTATGGAATTAATTCTGTACTGGCCATATATGGAGCGTGTCTTGAGTGTACGGGGTTTGATGAGGTCAGCTCCATATATGGAGATCTAATGGTGACAGTGGGGGGCAGTTTCTTTACTCTTGAGTGTACAGGGTTTAATGAGAGACAGGTATCAGTCAACAGGCCCGTCTAGAGTTTAAATGGACAGGTATCAGTCAACAGGCCCGTCTAGAGTTTAAATGGACAGGTGTCAGTCAACAGGCCCGTCTAGAGTTTAAATGGACAGGTGTCAGTCAACAGGCCCGTCTAGAGTTTAAATGGACAGGTGTCAGTCAACAGGCCCGTCTAGAGTTTAAATGGACCGCTATCAGTCAAAAGGGAGACATCGAAGAGGAAGGACGGGTGGGGAAGGATCAACATTATGGAATGTCAGAACAGGTCAGCTCCAAATATGGAGATCTATGGCTTTGAAGTTTGAGGTGACATGTAGAGTTGCTGGCCAATATTGATCGACTTTAGGGATCTCCATATATGGGCTTAATATTGATGACATCACGTGGTGTCACGATGCATGACCATATATGGGGGTATTCCCTTATATGGGCTTAATATTGATATCAGAGATAGTGACTGAGGGGCAAGGTGGCACAGTTGGTCCTGGGTTCGATTCCCGCTCGGGACGCTGTGGGTGCTGGCGGTGTGTTTCCTCCTCCGCGTCATCAGTGCCCATACCCGAAGGCGGGGTTGGCGATAGGGCCTTTCTGTGTGGAGTTTGCATGTTCTCCCCGTGTCCCCTAGGGTAGGTACCCTCACAAAAAACATGCAGTAATCCTGGTCTCTAAACTGCCTCCCCCTGGCCAGCCGGGGCGCCTGATGGAGGGGAAAGGAACTGGTTGGAATAACGTGTTCCTTCCACGCGCTATACGTCCAACCAGGGAAACTCCCCCCCTGTCAGGTGTAAAGGAGCAACTTGGACACTCCGGCATGAAGGAAGCATGAGTTCAAGTCCGTTGCTCTCCCCTTGTCCCCCATATATGCGGACTAGGTTGGTGGAGGGTGTGTAGAGCCCAGGATCACATTAGATGATTGACACAGGGGTGAAAAATGGGTTACAAAATCGTGGGATAAAAAATAAAATAAAAGAGATAGTGACTGACTGACTGACTGACTGACGGGAAATGCACGATTTCACAGTTATCTGCGACCTGTGGTCACTACAAAACATACACCAACCACTGCAGCCCTATATACATTTCGGCCATTTCAAAATCACCGATCTACAAGCTCACAATGCGTCGCATTGCGACGCATTGTGAGCTTGTAGATCTGCTATTTTCAAGAGAGTTTTTAATAGATTTTGAAACCTTGAAATGGGGACATTCTGCATAACGAGTACTTTCAACTTTTGGCACTTTTTTAAGTACATTTTGATGCCAACAATACTTTAATACTTTAAGTACATGTTGATGCCAACAATACTTTAGTACTTTTACTCTTCACACTTTCACTTCACAATTCTGGACTTTTACAGACGTAACAGAATGGAATATGCAGTGCTGCATTTCTATGTTGCAACATTGATACTTTTTTACTTAAAGTAAAACATTTTGGAGTACTTCCCTTCCACCATGATGCCATGATGCATTAATTCAGTACATTTAGACTTCTGGACTTCTATCTATTTTGTACTTCTTTCTATGTTGCAGTATTGATACTTTTATACTCGAGTACATTTAGAATTCTGGACTACGATCTATTTTATTTACTTCTTTCTATGTTGGAGTATTATTGATACTTTTTGACCTAAAACAACCCATTCTGAGTGCTTCTGCTTCTTCCCTTCCACCATGATGCATTAACCCATTCTGACCTGAGATCAGATTCTAAAAAATGTCTTCTACATCCTGACAGTTTTCCATTCTGACCTGAGATCAGATTCTAAAAATGTCTTCTACATCCTGAAAAAGCTATGTTTCTATGTCAGTCCTTCTTCGATATAAAATAGCAGACCTACAAGCTCGTAGCGCGCCACTCGGTGGCACGCTATGAGCTTGTAGATCTGCTATTTTTCCAACAGCTAAAGCATAACATAATGCTAACACCAAAAGGGGTTATTCCCGCGCCCAGAATGCATTAATTCAGTGGTATTGCTCCACAGACAGACAGCGACTCCTCCTGTGTGTGTGTGTGCTCGGCAGGCAGCTGAAGGGGTTAACAGCGCAGCATGCAGCAGACACACACACACACACACACACACACACACACACACACACTGCTGAGCGACAGAACATACATTCATTACGCTCCTTTAAGGAATTTTCAGGATTCTTGAGATGCCAGCATGTTTTCCTCCTCCTCCTCCTCCTCCTCCTCCTCCTCCTCTCCCTTCTTCTCTCTTCCCCTATTTTTACACTCCTTTCCAGCATGTCTTCATAACGTCGGCCGCAGTTCATTCTATTCGCGCAGAATTCATTAAAACTATGGTGCGTGATGAATGGCCCGCGGTGGATCGATTAGACAGTCGATCAATTATCCCATTCTGGGCGGGAAGCCCCTTTTTGGTGTTTTAACATAGCATTATGTTGTTATACTTTTTAGCAGATCTACAAGCAGATCTACAAGCTCGTAAGCGCGGCACCGAGTGCTGCGCTTACGAGCTTGTAGGAGCTGCTATTTTTTAATATATATTGTTTCTTTTGTGTCTTTAATCAAATATTTTGCTTCTGGGGGGGTCCCTGGAACAACATATTTTCAGGTGGGGGGTCGGCGGCCAATTACATTACAATTTTTGGGGGTCCTTGACATGAAAATGTTTGATAATGCCTGACATACATAGAAACATGGGGTTTTTCAGAAAACCAAACAGGATTTAGAAGGTATTTGTAGAATGGTCCTCGGGTCTGAAGGGGTTAAGTTTTATTCATGCAGCGCCAAATCAGGACAAGCTGTCTGAGGACGCGCCATGAGACCGAGCGGGACAAGTCCTTGTTGCCATGTCTGTTTATTATAAGCGACATGGGGGCTTGCTTTTTCTGCTGGCCGCAGACCTCCATCTGAAAAGATTTATGTTGTGTGTGTGTGTGTGTGTGTCAGTGTTGTTTTTGGCAAATTTTGATTTTAGTTTTAGTCACATTTTAGTCACCTGAAATGTGTTAGTGTTAGTCTAGTTTTAGTCGACTAAATGTCATGAGATTTTAGACTACTAAATCTACAGGTGATTTAGTCGACTAAAATGTATTTTGGTGGGCATTGATGCCGTCGTAAGGACTGTTTTTATACTTGCTGAAAATATTTTCAACATGCAACCAAGTGTAAAATGACTTATACTGGATCTCTTGTCCACTAGTCCCTTCCTAACATTTTAGTCTAGTTTTTATTTGTTGACGAAATTGTCAGTATATTTAGTCTTTCATTTATTTAGTCTTTCAGACCCTGGTGTCTGGGAGGACCGCTACTGGAGACTTTCAGACCCTGGTGTCTGGGAGGACCTCTACTGGAGACTTTTAGACCCTGGTGTCTGGGAGGACCTCTACTGGAGACTTTTAGACCCTGGTGTCTGGGAGGACCTCTACTGGAGACTTTTAGACCCTGGTGTCTGGGAGGACCTCTACTGGAGACTTTTAGACCCTGGTGTCTGGGAGGACCTCTACTGGAGACTTTTAGACCCTGGTGTCTGGGAGGACCTCTACTGGTGGACAAGTAGTACTGCCTGAAGATCATAAGCCCAACATCTCCCCAGTTTGAACCTTTTAAGACCTTTAAGACGGTATCTGTGTCACCAACCAATTATTTTAAACTTTAGCTGTTGGAAAACAGCTAAAGTTATCCCTACATTTATTTGCCATTTTCTTACTTTTTTGAAAATAATTTTAAAATAGTCCAACTAGCCTAGATCTAGTGCAGTGCTACGAGCTTATAGATTTACGTGAAACTGCATGCAAATCATTGAATATATTCTTTCAAAGTGAATGTTTAATGCTGTCAAAGTGAGTTTTTAACTCAAATCTTTGCTTCGGGGGGGGAAATACAGATACTTTTGTGGGTCCTTGACATGAACATGTTTGGGCACCAGTGATACGTTTTTCATAAAACTGTCAGGATTTGGAAGAGATTTAGTAGAATCAGGTCCTAAACAGTTTGCAGACATGTTCATTATGTGATGCTCTAACCGTGTAACTGTCGTGTTGTCCTATAGGACAGGGTTATTCAACTAGCCCATTCTGACCTGAGATCAGATTCTAAAAAATGTCTTCGTCCTGACAGTTTTCTGAAAAAGCCATGTTTCTATGTCAGTCGTTCTTCGATTCTTCAAAAAATAGCAGACCTACAAGCTCGTAGCGCGCCACTCGGTGGCGCGCTACGAGCTTGTAGATCTGCTATTTTTCAAAAGCTAAATTATAACATAATGCTAACACCAAAATGGGCTATAGATTAGGCCGGGGGGGGGGGGGGGGGGCACAACTGCAGAATGATTGTGTTGCAACAACTTGCAGTTGTTAGTCTTTATTTAGTCACTATTTAGTGTTTTGTGTATTTTTTTTCCTTCTTCTTTTTGGGGAATTTTCGGGTTGACACTATAAGGTCTCAGGGGCACTGACTTCATGTCATATTCTACTTGCCCAAAAGTCATGCCACAAGACCAGAAGACGGCGCGCTCTGGCCACGTTCAGATGTTTAGACGGGTATCTCTCTCTCTCTCGTGTTGTGTTTTATAGAAGGTCGTGTCCCCTCAAACGCGCACTTGCCCGGTCGGTCGATGCAAACCTCCTGAAAGCAAACTCTACCTCCCCGAATGTTTTATTTACCTGGCTGCCACAGGGGCAGGTGGGCAACCCTTAGTGTTGTGGGGCGGTTGTATAGGGGCGGCTGTGGCTCAGGAGGTAGAGCAGGTCGTCCAATGATCCGTGGGTCGGCGGTTCGAATCCCGGCTCCTCCTCCTGTCTACATGTGGAAGTGTCCTTGGGCAAGACACTGAACCCCTAGTTGCTCCCGATGTGTTGGTTGGTGCCTTGCATGGCTTCCGCTGCAATCGGTGTGTGAATGTGAGTCTGAATGGGTGAATGTAATGCACAATCTATGTAACGCGCCTTGGATAAAGGCGCTATATAAATGCACCATTTACCATTTACCATTTAGTGTGTGTGTGTGTGTGTGTGTGTGTGTGACTGTGGTTTAATTAAAGATGTAACTGTGGTTTCATTAAAGGTGTAACTGTGGTTTAATTAAAGGTGTAACTGTGGTTTCATTAAAGGTGTAACTGTGGTTTCATTAAAGGTGTAACTGTGGTTTCATTAAAGGTGTAACTGTGGTTTTAATAAAAGTGTAACTGTGGTTTCATTAAAGGTGTAACTGTGGTTTCATTAAAGGCGTAACTGTGGTTTTATTAAAGGTGTAACTGTGGTTTTATTAAAGGTGTAACTGGTTTTATTAAAGGTGTAACTGTGGTTTTATTAAAGGTGTAACTGGTTTTATTAAAGGTGTAACTGTGGTTTTATTAAAGGTGTAACTGTGGTTTCATTAAAGGTGTAACTGTGGTTTCATTAAAGGTGTAACTGGTTTTATTAAAGGTGTAACTGTGGTTTCATTAAAGGTGTAACTGTTGTTTTATTAAAGGTGTAACTGTGGTTTCATTAAAGGTGTAACTGTGGTTTCATTAAAGGTGTAACTGTGGTTTCATTAAAGGTGTAACTGTGGTTTCATTAAAGGTGTAACTGTGGTTTCATTAAAGGTGTAACTGTGGTTTTAATAAAGGTGTAACTGTGGTTTCATTAAAGGTGTAACTGTGGTTTTATTAAAGGTGTAACTGTGGTTTCATTAAAGGTGTAACTGTGGTTTTAATAAAGGTGTAACTGTGGTTTCATTAAAGGTGTAACTGTGGTTTTATTAAAGGTGTAACTGTGGTTTTATTAAAGGTGTAACTGGTTTTATTAAAGGTGTAACTGTGGTTTTATTAAAGGTGTAACTGTGGTTTCATTAAAGGTGTAACTGTGGTTTCATTAAAGGTGTAACTGTGGTTTTATTAAAGGTGTAACTGTTTCCTGTAGGATCACCAAACCTCTGACGTTTGCAGACTGCGTGGGAGATGAGCTTCCGCTGGGCTGGGAGGTGATGTACGACCAGCAGGTGGGCGTCTACTACATCGACCACATCAACAGTGAGTACAGAACACTCCCCCCCTGCTGCCCCCCCCCCCCCCCCCCCCACACACACACACACACACACACACACACACACACACACACATCAACCGTGAGTACAGTGCACTTTCATATCTGCTTTTTGAACACTTGAGCACTGACCACCATGAATACTGTATTCCGTGTTACGACCAGCTTATCCGTGGAGGTCTGCCTCAGTAACTGGAAGTCCCCGCAGGGTGGGATCCAGGCGCCCTCATGCCCACATCCAGCCTGTTGGATGCAGACAGTAAAACCTTAGTGATATGGATTATGGGACTGATGCACCGCACTGGTAGACAGAAGGCACGCACGCATGCATGCATGCACCCACACGCACACACACACACACCTCTCTTGTCCCAACCAAAGTCAAAGTCCTACTGTTTGTCACGCACGTTAACAAGTCGCAGTCACATTTTGTTCTCTGCATTTTGACCCATCTCTCTTGGAGTGCCAAGCAGGGAGGCATTGGGTCACCATCTTGACCAGTGTTTGGTTGTATGACCCGGCCGGGGGGATCGAACCCCCGACCCATTCTGACCTGAGATCAGATTCATACGAGGTTTCCACTGGACACACACTGGTCTGATTAAACCCATTCTGACCTGAGATCAGATTAAAAAAATGTCAGTCGCTCTTCGATTTTTCAAAAATAGCAGACCTACAAGCTCGTATCGCGCCACTCGGTGGCGCGATACGAGCTTGTAGATCTGCTATTTTTAAATGGCTAAAGCATAACATGATGCTGACACCAAAATGGGTGCAGAATGGGTTAAAAGGATAGAGACTGATCTGGCACGAAGCTCCGCCCCCTCCGCTATTCTATTGTCAGTGGAAGTTGCTCAGTGGCGTTTTGAAGCACCCGGAAGGACCGTCTATTTCCGCCTTTTTGGGCGCATTTCCGCATTTGTCCTCCAGAATTTGGCAGATATGAACAGGGTTGTAAGCCATGTGTCCATCATGGACAGACAGAGAGACAGACAGACAGACAGACAGACAGACAGACAGACAGACAGACAGACATATATGAACAGGGTTGTAAACCATGTGTCCATCATGAACAGACAGACAGACAGACAGACAGATATGAACATGGTTGTAAAGCCACTGGTGTCCATCATGAACAGACAGACAGACAGACAGACAGACAGACAGACAGGTATGAACAGGGTTGTAAGCCATGTGTCCATCATGAACAGACAGACAGACAGACAGACAGACAGACAGACAGACAGATATGAACATGGTTGTAAAGCCACTGGTGTCCATCATGAACAGACAGACAGACAGACAGATATGAACAGGGTTGTAAGCCATGTGTCCATCATGAACAGACAGACAGACAGACAGATATGAACAGGGTTGTAAGCCATGTGTCCATCATGAACAGACAGACAGACAGACAGACAGACAGATATGAACAGGGTTGTAAGCCATGTGTCCATCATGAACAAACAGAGACAGACTCCTCCTCCCTCTCGGCCCCCAACAGGAGCAATTTGCCCTCTGACAGATTGTCCAGTTTGACCTCTGACCCCGAGGTAGCCGGCCTGTCTGACACAGAGTCACGAGGCCAGATTGGAGTGGGTGACTTAACCCATTCTGACCTGAGATCAGATTCTAAACATGTTCTTCTACATCCTGACAGTTTTCTGAAAAAGCTATGTTTCTTTGTCAGTCGTTCTTCGATTTAAAAAAAATAGCAGATCTACAAGCTCGTAGCGTGCCACTCGGTGGCGTGCTATGAGCTTGTAGATCTGTTATTTTTCAATAGCTAAAGCATAACATAATGCTAACACCAAAAGGGGTTCCCGCCCAAAATGGGTTTTTATACAGTAAAACATAAATAAAAGTTTTTTTTTTCCTTATTTTCTTGCATTTTCAAAATATGTTCAAACTTAAAAGCAGCAACAACAGCAACACACAATTGCAGTGTCGGTTGAAATAGAATAGATAGCCTATACAATGCTGCTGTTATGGTGTTTAAAAGGCTTTTCTATATATATATATATATAAAAAAACTGGTTCTTTAATTTAGATTTTAAATAGTTATTATGGAGCTATAGCAAACCTGAGGTCCAATGGGGAGGTAAGGTAAATTTATTTATAGAGCGCCTTTCAAAACAGTTGTTACAAGGTGCTGTACAATAAAATAAAAGGAATAAAACAAGAACACTTCAATCAAAGAATAAACCAACAATGAAATAACAGAGCAGCAAAGACTACCTAGAAATAGATAAGATAGAACGGTACATAGAAATCACTGGAGCAAGCCAAAGTGTTTGCGGTATACAAATGCGTTTTCAGTAGCTTCTTAAAGGTATTATGACATTATTTATAACATAATTTTAACAACATTAAAAGTCTTGGCCATGGTCCTTCAAACGTGTCTAAAAAGTTTGAACACTCAACTCCACTCCAGTATTTCTTGCCAGGAGTTTTTGTGTATGTGTAATCTGCATCCTGAGAAGCCATGGAAAAACACATTATTTTAGCCTGTAGATGTCGGTAATTCCCCCTTTCCTGTCAACCCAAGATGCGCTTCTTTGACAACTTAGTAGGAACGTCACCGTCAAAAATAAAAGAGTCATCTAGGCCAGTTGGTATCCAGTGTAAGGACTTGTGTTGATTGACACAGCCAACAACAGAGCAGATTGATTTTTCTCTAGAAGCCATTATTAGTATGTATTACAAAGAAACAAAGTCGCGGTCACAATGAGGAAGCGGAGAGGAGAGGGGCGGAGAAGAGAGGGTAGGCAGGGAGCAGAGGGGAGGGGGCGGAGGTTTAGCAGGGATCTACGTATATGCCTGCCGTCCAACCAGATGAGACATTTTTGCATAATCATTCACAAAAGTCCAGACAGCAGAGAATACACTGAATGTTCAAACTTCGTTTTTTTTTTGGTGAAATTGATGTCAAGAAAAGCCAAAAAAGCCAAAAAATCTACAAAAATGTGTTTTAAATGTCACAATCCCTTTAAAGATGCCAACAGACACAGCGTTTCAACAGGGAGGCTGTTCTGGAGTCTAGGGGCGCTGATGGCAAAAGGCCAGAGTAGGAGTAGGAGGAGAGTAGCGTCACGCTTTGATCTCGCCGCAAAGCGGGGTGCCTATGGGCTATAGTTCCAAACATTGGAACTATCCCATTGAGATAGAATGAGCACTTCCGCATTCCATTGTTACAATGGGAGTCAACGCTAGTGTCGCCAACTCTCTTATTATTCTGGAGTCTAGGGGCGCTGATGGCAAAAGGCCCTGTCACCCCAGAGTGTAGAGTAGGAGGAGAGTATAGCGACACACATGGGCTATATAGTTCCAAACATTGGAACTATCCCATTGAGACAGAATGAGCACTTCCGCATTCCATTGTTAACAATGGGAGTACAACGCTATAGTGTCGCCACTCTCTTATTACTCTGTGTTGCCCATGGTCACCAACGTAGACTTGGAAACATCCAGTAGGGATGGAATGGGGGGGTCCGCAACGCAGGCTAATTGTGTCTCAATTTGGGGGTCCTGGACATGAATTACTGGGGGGTGTAAAAAAAAGGCGGGCGCTATAGTCGTCTCTCCCTGCAATGACTGAGCGCCAGCCAGCGTCCATTGTGAGGTTTCGGCATGCCTTTCAGGGGAAGGTTTATTTGTGAAGAGGAAGCGTGGAGGAAAAGGACCTCTCCTCTCTCTCTCTCGCAACGCATCCTGTCCCCCCCGGCCTCGGCCTCGTCTCCTCAGACACCGGGCGTCCAACGCACGCACACGCACACACAGCCACGCACGGTTGCACGCACACGCACACACAGCCACGCACACACGCACGCACGCACGGCCGTTCCTCCTCGCAGACATAATGTAAATACTGTACCTACCTACCGTACATGTACAGTAAAGTAGGTTCAGACATAAATAACCCATTCTGACCTGAGATCAGATTCTAAAAATGTCTTCTACATCCTGACAGTTTTCATTCTGACCTGAGATCAGATTCTAAAAATGTCTTCTATGTCAGTCGCTCTTCGATTTTTCAATAGCTAAAGCACGACATGATGCGAACACCAAAATGGGTTCCCGCCCAAAATGGGATAAATACTGTACGCAATGTACATAAATATACTCTTATGTACAGTACAGTGCATGCCTCATTGGCCGCTGCATGGTGGCCGCGCGTCAGACGGACATCTGTATCGCCTCCGTGGCGTTATCTGGGTCACCTTTTTTTTTTAACCCATTCTGACCTGAGATCAGATTCTGAAAACGTCTTCTACATCCTGACAGTTTTCATTCTGACCTGAGATCAGATTCTAAAAATGTTCTTCTACATCCTGACAGTTTTCTGAAAAAGCTGTGTTTCTATGTCAGTCGTTCTTCGATTTTTACAAAAATAGCAGACCTACAAGCTTGTAGCGCGCCACTCGGTGGCGCGCTACGAGAATGGCTCTAGAGAGACTGTGTACCAATTTGCGTGATGTTTGGACAAAATCTGTAGGTGTACTGTGCAAAAACTTGTTTTGCACAAAGCGGCCTCTTGGTGGCGCTATAACAGGCCGTTCTGGAAAGTTTGGGGCAGAGGTTCATCGTTGGCATCCAGGGAGTGTGTGTGCAAAATTTGGCATCGACCGGGTTAACGGTGGGCGAGATTAGCTGCTCACGGACACACGGACGGACACACGGACGGACGGACGGACACACACACGGACACACGGACGGACGGACGGACGGACGGAGTGCAAAACATACTCTCCCCCCATGCCTTCGGCCTGGTGGAGACAAAAGTGTTCGTCGACTACCTTTTTTTCACTGACGAAAACTAAACGGAAACTGAATGAAAACTATAAGCCATGATGACTAAAATTAAGACTAAATATACTGACAATTTCGTCAACAAATAAAAACTAGACTAAAATGCTAGGAAGGGACTATAGTGGACAAGAGATCCGGTATACGTCATTTTACAATTGGTTGAATGCTGAAAATAGCCGATCTACAAGCAAGTTTTCAGCAAGTGTAAAATCAGTCATTAGGACGGCACCGGCAAAAAACATTTTAGTCGACTAAATCAACTGTATATTTAGTCGACTAAAATCTTATGACATTTAGTCGACTAAAACTAGACTAACAGTAAAACAAATTTCCAGGTGACTAAAATGTGACTAAACTAAAAAACTATAATTTAATTTAATATAATAATTTTAAAAAATCTAAATCTGGTGCCAAAAACAACACTGTTTGATATTACATAACAGGTCCATCTCAATTAATTAGAATATTGTGTAAAAGTTCATTTTTTCCCCCTAATATAATTCAAAAAGTTAAACTTTTATATATTCTCAATTCATTCATTGTGCATAAAGTAAAGTATTTAAAACCTTTATTTTTTATGATTATGGCGTACAGCTCATGAAAATCAAAATATCCTTTATCAACAAATTAGAATATTTTACGAGACATGTCGACCATCTGAAAAGTATATTAATGTATGCAGTCAATACTTGGTCTGGGCTACTTTTGAACAAATTATTTCATCCTTGGGGGCGTGGCATGGAGGTGATCAGCCTGTGGCGCTGTTGAGCTGTTATGGAAGCCCAGGTTTGCTTTGATAACAGCCATAAATGCATTTGTATTGTTGAGTCTCATGTCTCACACCTTCCTCTTGACAAATACAACCTAGATTCTCTGTGGGGTTCAGGGCAGGCCAGCTGGCTGGTCAGTTAAGCACAGTAATACCATGGTCAGTACACCAGTTACTAGTAGTTTGTAACACAGTAATACCATGGGCAGTTACACCAGTTACTAGTATTCTTGGCTCTCTGGGCAGGTGCCAAGTGCTGCCTGAAAAGGAACATCAGCATCGACATAAAGCTTGTGGAATGTACGGCGGCACACAGTGCTGTAAATATATATAATTACTGTAGATGGTTGTGTTGAGAGTCTGGACTTGACAAAACCCAGCGATGAGTTTGGCCGCAATCTCTTTAACTAGTTGGTTAGCTCAGTGAAAACGTCGTCATTTTACTACATATTGTGTAAAGTGTGTAGGACACACGGCGCTAGAGTGTGCTGGCTCCTTTCACGCCGTTTCACAAATTACATATTAGGACGTGGCCTATAGCCAGGGCTGCACACAACTTTTTGGTCTAATAGACTAGTACTCAGAGGAGCACCTGGAGGAGTTACTTGGTGCTCCTAAAATCCGTCTCGCCGGATGGATAAAAGAGGGATGCATGATAACTTATAGCAAAACGATATTTATTGGATAAGTGGGGACTGGGGAGTCAATGGAGAGTATTGCAACTCTAGATTCATCCCATTATTTAAATCTAGAGTTGCAAATTGCAGCTATAGGTCCATGCGTAATCCAGCCCTATATGCATATTCTAATACAAACTTCTTAATACTTCCTAAGGATAATATGAGCATCAAGCAATATTTAGATACTTTTTAATTTTCTTTATTTAAATAGCCGATCTACTAGCTCGTGTTGTTGCGGAGTCGACACTTGTGAGCTTGCAGATCAGCTATTTGTTTAACATACGACACGTCGTACGGCGAAGCATACGTCAGGCTTCCCTGACTGAGGCGATGTACACAGTCAACACAGAGTCAAGACAGTCAGACACACATTGCTCCTCGGTGCAAAATAACAGTGTACACTACCCGACTTTACGATAACAAGGGACAGTATTTCGGGACACGCTGTTGTCATGTTGATTGCGAATGCACTGAGCACTTACTATGAGACCCTGCAGATCATGTCTGTGTGTGTGTCTGTCCCGCTGTTACACCACCCGCCCGCCACCAGAGGGCGCAGCTGTATCACACAAAACACACCCACGCACACACGCACTCACACACACACACACACACACACACACACGCGCACACACACAACTTAACTTTAAAAATAACTTAACTTAAAAAAAAACTTAACTTAAAATGAAAAAGAAAAAACTTAACTTAAAATGAAAAAGAAAAAACTTAACTTAAAAAAAATCTTTAAAAACACTTAACTTAAAAAACGTAACTTAAAAAAAAATCTTAAAAACTTAAAAAAACACAAAAAAACTTAACTTTAATTTTTTTTTTTTTAACTTAACTTCAAAAAACTTAACTTCAAAATAAAATCTTAAAAAAACACAAAAAGAGAACTTTAAAAATAAAACCTTAAAAAAGTATGTAATTTATTCTAATTGTTGTTATTGCCATTTACGAGCTGCGTTCGCTTCCCGCGTTTGCGCGTCTTACTTGTAAGCTTCATATTGTGCAGCAGCAGCGGTGCCAGTCCGTGAGAGACGGCATCGCACACGAGCAAGTTGCATCGCACACGAGCAACTTGCTCCCGGCACCCGGAAAACAAGCAGTGAGCAGGATTCCATGCTGCTCACTGCTTGTTTTCCGGGGTCCCTCGTTTGGCTAAGGACGCGCTGTGATTAGCCACAATGGCCAGTGCACTTGTGCAAGACGTGCTGTGATTGGCCAGTAGTAGCTACTTTGAGTGGCAGTCTCAAAGTATTAGTATTCTGTATAGTATACTAGTATTCTGGCCATGATAATCATTCTGTGCGGCCCCTGTTGGTACGCAGAAGCGCTTCCCGGCGCTTGATTGACAGCGCATTATGAATTTTGATGGCGCACTGGCGCACCGCTTATGTGCAGCCCTGCCTATAGCGATATTTTTCAGGCGTGAGATTACATTTTTGCTTTAATCCATGTCTCTCTCTCTCTCTCTCTCTCTCCCTCCCTCTCCCTCTCTCTCTCCCCTCTCTCTCTCTATCCCCCTCTCTCTCCCTCCCCCCGTGTCAGAGACGACGCAGATCGAGAACCCGCGGACACAATGGCGCCAGGAGCAGGAGCGCATGCTGAAGGAGTACCTGGTGGTGGCGCAGGAGGCCCTGGAGGCCAAGAAGGAGATGTACCTGGTGAAGCAGCAGCGTCTGGAGCTGGCTCAGGAGATGCTGCTGTTCCAGGAGATGACCACCGGGGGGCACGGAGGAGGAGGAGGAGGAGGAGGAGAGGAGGACAGCCGCTCGCTGCTCAGCAGTAAGAAACAACCGCCTTTCTGTGTGGAGTTTGCATGTTCTCCCCGTGTCCCCTAGGGTAGATACCCTCACATGTTCTCCCCCGTGTCCCCTAGGGTACTGTAGGTACCCCTCACATGTTCTCCCCGTGTCCCCTAGGGTAGGTACCCTCACATGTTCTCCCCGTGTCCCCTAGGGTAGGTACCCTTACATGTTCTCCCCGTGTCCCTAGGGTAGGTACCCTCACATGTTCTCCCCCGTGTCCCCTAGGGTAGGTACCCTCACATGTTCTCCGTGTCCCCTAGGGTAGGTACCCTCACATGTTCTCCCCGTGTCCCCTAGGGTAGGTACCCTCACATGTTCTCCCCGTGTCCCCGCCTAGGGTAGGTACCCTCACAAAAATCATGCAGTAATCCTGGTCTCTAAACTGCCTCCCCCTGGCCAGCCGAGGCGCCTGATGGAGGGGAAAGGAACTGGTTGGAATAACGTGTTGCCTTCCACGCGGTACGTCCAACCAGGGAAACTCCCCCCTGTCAGGTGTAAAGGAGCAACTTGACACTCGGGCATGAAGGAAGCATGAGTTCAAGTCCGTTGCTCTCCCCTTGTCCTTATATGGGGACTAGGTTGGTGGAGGGTGTGTAGAGCCCAGGATCACATTAGAATGATTAGATGATTGACACAGGGGTGAAAAATGGGTTACAAAATCGTGGGATAAAAATGTAAAAATAAACAACCACCTATTGATGCATATAATCGGTGGCATATCGAAATCGGGCGGTGGCCTCAGGGGTAGAGTGGCTGGATGGTAACCGCAAGGTTGCCAGTTCGAACCCTGTGGGCTCCCCCAGAGTTAGTGTCGAAGTGTCCTTGAGCAAGACTCTGAACCCCTGATTGCTCCTGATGTGCTGGTTGGTGCCTTGCATGGTTCCTGTGTATGAACGTGTGTGTGAATGTGGGTGAATGTAATGCACAATCTATGTAAAGCACCTTGGATAAAGTCACTATATAAATGCACCATTTACCATTTTGTGTGGAGCTATTTTCTCCAAAAACAACATTTGCTGCCAAAAACAACACTGCTGTGCAAGTGCCCATTAAGGCGCCATACCTTAGGTTATCATAATGGCACATTACAAATCACATTATGGCTCCCCCTACAGGTCGTTTTCAATCCAGTCTACAAGCGGCAGATAAATCAAATCCAACGTGAGACAAACATTCTACGTGAAAAGCAGGAAATGGTCAAGAGATGTTTAATGTTGTGGATCAGTGAAGAGAGAGAGAGAGAGTCTCCACAGACAGTGAAGAGAGAGAGAGAGAGAGAGTCCTCCACAGACAGTGAGAGAGAGAGAGAGAGAGTCCTCCACAGACAGTGAAGAGAGAGAGAGAGAGAGTCCTTCACAGACAGTGAAGAGAGAGAGAGAGAGAGTCTTCACAGACAGTGAAGAGAGAGAGAGAGAGAGTGTCCTCCACAGTGTTATTGTGCACACACTGTACTATGTTTGACCCTGAAGCCGCTCTGCATCACTTTGACTGGTCTCTACTGTACTATGTTTGACCCTGAAGCGCTCTGCATCACTTTGACTGGTCTCTACTGTACTATGTCTGACCCTGAAGCCGCTCTGCATCACTTTGACTGGTCTCTACTGTACTATGTCTGACCCTGAAGCCGCTCTGCATCACTTTGACTGGTCTCTACTGTACTATGTCTGACCCTGAAGCCGCTCTGCATCACTTTGACTGGTCTCTACTGTACTATGTCTGACCTGAAGCCTTTGACTGGTCTCTACTGTACTATGTCTGACCCTGAAGCCGCTCTGCATCACTTTGACTGGTCTACTGTACTATGTTTGACCCTGAAGCCGCTCTGCATCACTTTGACTGGTCTCTACTGTACTATGTTTGACCCTGAAGCCGCTCTGCATCACTTTGACTGGTCTCTACTGTACTATGTTTGACCCTGAAGCCGCTCTGCATCACTTTGACTGGTCTCTACTGTACTATGTTTGACCCTGAAGCCGCTCTGCATCACTTTGACTGGTCTCTACTGTACTATGTCTGACCCTGAAGCCTCTCTGCATCACTTTGACTGGTCTCTACTGTACTATGTTTGACCCTGAAGCCGCTCTGCATCACTTTGACTGGTCTCTACTGTACTATGTCTGACCCTGAAGCCTTTGACTGGTCTCTACTGTACTATGTTTGACCCTGAAGCCGCTCTGCAACACTTTGACTGGTCTCTACTGTACTATGTCTGACCCTGAAGCCGCTCTGCAACACTTTGACTGGTCTCTACTGTACTATGTTTGACCCTGAAGCCGCTCTGCAACACTTTGACTGGTCTCTACTGTACTATGTTTGACCCTGAAGCCGCCCTGCCTCACTTTGACTGGTCTCTACTGTACTATGTTTGACCCTGAAGCCGCTCTGCATCACTTTGACCTGGTCTCTACTGTACTATGTTTGACCCTGAAGCCGCCCCTGCCTCACTTTGACTGGTCTCTACTGTACTATGTTTGACCCTGAAGCCGCTCTGCATCACTTTGACTGGTCTCTACTGTACTATGTTTGACCCTGAAGCCGACTGGTCTATTTTCCAACATCTAGGCAAAGAGTTTTAGGCTTAATTAGAGTTTGATCATTAACGTTTCGATTTGATTTGAACTTTTTCAATTTCACCGTTCTCTAAAAACCAAAAGAAGATCTAAGCCACTTCCTATTTAACCCATTCTGACCTGAGATCAGATTCATAACGAGGTTTCCGCTGGACACACACTGGTCTGATTAACCCATTCTGACCTGAGATCAGATTCTAAAAATGTCAGTCGTTCTTCGATTTTTCAAAAAATAGCAGACCTACAAGCTCTATGAGCTTGTAGATCTGCTATTTTGTGGCCTTGTTTTCTGATTACTAAAAAGTCCAGGATTATTTTGAATTATTCTCTCTCTCCTCTCTCTCTCTCTCTACTCTCTCTCTCTCTCTCTCTCTCTCTCTCTCTCTCTCTCTCTCTCTCTCTCTCTCTCTCTCTCTCTCTCTCTCTCTGCAGCGCTCTCTGGCTCCTCCTCTAATATGACCCTGACCAAATCAAAGTGGAAATCGCTTGCAGGCGGGAGCGGGTAAGTCATCACTATTATCACCCCCCGAGAACAATGGGCTCTGGACGTCAGAGCCCCCCCCCCCCATGTGTGTGTGTGTGTGTGTGTGTGTGTGTGTGTGTGTGTGTGTGTGTGTGTGTGTGTGTGTGTGTGTGAGAGAGAGTGACTGTGTGTGTGTGTGTGTGTGTGTGTGTGTGTGTGTGTGTGTGTGTGTTGTGTGTGTGTGTGTGTGTGTGTGTGTGTGTGTGAGAGAGTGACTGTGTGTGTAAATGTCCTCCTGGCTAAACTTGAGCCTGTGTGTGAGTGACTGTGTGTGTGTGTGTGTGTGTGTGTGTGTGTGTGTGTGTGTGTGTGTGTGTGTGTGTGTGTGTGTGTGTGTGTGTGTGTGTGTGTGTGTGTGACTGTGTGTGTGACTGTGTGTGTGTGTGTGTGTGTGTGTGTGTGTGTGTGTGTGTGACTGTGTGTGTTTGTGTGTGACTGTGTGTGTGTGTGACTGTGTGTGTGACTGTGTGTGTGTGACTGTGTGTGACTGTGTTGATGTGTGTGACTGTGTGTGACTGTGTGTGACTGTGTGTGACTGTGTGTGTGTGTGTGGGTGTGTGTGTGTGTGGTGTGTGTGTGTGTGTGTTGTGTGTGTGTGTGTCTGACTGTGTGTGTGACTGTGTGTGTGTGTGTGTGTGACTGTGTGTGTGTGTGTGTGTGTGTGTGTGGGCCCCCGCCCACCAGGGGGGGGGGGGGGGGTCATAGTGGAGGGCGGGGGCCCCCATTCCATTCAGCAGGCTATATGAGGGTGTGGCCCCTACAGGATGTTCTGTGACCCACCGGGGGGGGGGGGGGGGGGGGGGGGGGAAACGTACTCAAATGTTTTTACTTATAAGCGGGAAAGTATTTTTTCCACTTTATTTCATTTATTTATTTGACAAGAACGATGCGCATTAATCAACATGTCAGTTTTCACATCCATGTAAATGGGCCAGAGTTTAGCCAGGAGGACATTTACATCTGTAGTCCCTGAGCAGGCTCTAGTGTCAATGCTTTATCAATGCTGTATCAATACTCTATCAATACTGTATCAATACGGGTGTACAAACAAAATCAGCATATGAAAAGAAAAACATATGGAATGTCAGCATATAGGTTCTGACATTCCATATCCATATCCATATGCAACTTTATTTGTATAGCACCTTTCATGACATGAAATGCAGCTCAAAGTGCTTTACAGAACAATGGAGAATAAAAGAAAAGCAAGGCAACGACATTAAAAAACAAGCAGTACAGTGAGGACATGAATAACAAAAAATAAAAGATCAATTAAAAGCAATGTTGTAGAAGTGGGTCTTGAGCTGAGCTTTAAAATGTCCACAGAGGCTGCCTGACGAAGTATAGCCTACTATGACACGACACCTGATGTACTATCATCCCTGATGATGTCATAGTGATGTCACCCAGACCTGGGGCACAATATATGACGCGACGTGAGGAATTGAGTGACACGATTGAGTGTGACGTCACGTGACAACATCGCAAGGTTTCATAGTTAACCCCGTTCTGACCTGAGATCAGATTCTAAAAATGTTCTTCTATATCCTGACAGTTTTCATTCTGACCTGAGATCAGATCTAAAAATGTTCTTCTACATCCTGACAGTTTTCTGAAAAAGCTATGTTTCTATGTCAGTCGCTCTTCGATTTCCAAAAACAAATAGCAGACTACAAGCTCATAGCGTGCCACCGAGTGGCACGCTATGAGCTTGTAGATCTGCTATTTTTCAATAGCTAAAGCACAACACAATGCCAAAAGGGGTTCCGCCCCAAAATGGGTTGAACTGCGACCTTCGATCGCCACCTCATGTGTGAGGTAAGGGGGGGGGGGGGGTCTTATCGTCCTTTACATCATCTCATTCCGGCCAATCAGAATTGCTGTTTCTCTGGATTGTGCATCTTATATAAAATAAGATGAACGAGAAACCCCACGTGTGTACATGTGTGTGCGCGACATGTGTGTGCGTGCGTGCATGTTGTGTGTGTGACGTGTGTGTGCGTGCATGTTGTGTGTGTGACGTGTGTGTGCGTGCATGTTGTGTGTGTGACGTGTGTGTGCGCGACATGTGTGTGCGTGCGTGCATGTTGTGTGTGTGACGTGTGTGTGCGTGCATGTTGTGTGTGTGACGTGTGTGTGCGTGCATGTTGTGTGTGTGTCGTGTGTGTGTCGTGTGGTGCACGTGACGTGTGTGTGCACGTGACGTGTGTGTGCAGCTGACGTGTGTGCACTCGTGACGTTTGTGTGTGTGTGTGTGTGTGTGTGTGTGTGTGTGTGTGTGTGTGTGTGTGTGTGTGTGTGTGTGTGTGTGTGTGTGTGTGTGTGTGTGTGTGTGTGTGTGTGTGTGTGTGTGTGTGTGTGTGTGTGTGTGTGACGTGTGTGCA
>NC_139701.1:49387203-49409728 GCF_964188405.1 Protomyctophum parallelum | reverse complement strand
AATCTACTAAAAAAAAGTTGACTTTACATTGCTATAGCTTACATTGCGATCATTTTAATTTATACGATATATGATCCAAAAAGCGTTCATATTTTGCGGGAGAGAGACGGATGAGGAGCAGAAATGAAGCGCCAGCATATCGTATATCCGTTCATAACCACGGAGAGCGCCCTGGATTAGGAGAGACGAGTCATTCCTTCCGCCGCGCTAACAGCTAAGTCAACGGCAAGCTAATATGAGCCCAGAGCGTAGCATACGGTAGCCGAAAGGCGAACTGCCCCCCCCCCCCCCCCCCCCAAAAAAAAGGAAAAATTCAGAATATTCTTATCTCGCCCCGTATCATTGAGGATGCGCTAGGACGTCTGAGGACGTTTTATGTACAGCTCGGTTCGAATCCCTAAGACGTTTCTAGATGTTTTATGTACATATTGTGTACAGTATGATGAACTCTCTCTCTCTCTCTCTCTCTCTCTCTCGTCCTTAGGCCAAGCGGTCTCACGACAACACGCCCCAGTCGCTGGCCTCTCTCTCCTCCCGCTCCTCCCTCTCGTCGCTGTCCCCGCCCAGCTCCCCCATGGACACGCCCATCTACCACTCCTCGGCTCCGCCCCCGGACTGCCCGCTGGCCCAGATGACGGAGGAGTACATGGAGCTGGCGGGGGGCCGCGGCCTCCTGGAGGGGCTGCGGGGCCCCCAGGGGGGCGGGGGGGCGGCTCCTCCTCACCACCAGTCACCGGGGCCCTCGCTCCCCGGAGGAGCCGCCCCCCCGCCCCCGGCCGGCGGGGGGGAGGAGCTCGCCGGCGGCGCCAACCTACACCAAGCAGAGGGCAAAGGTCACAGAGAAGGGGGCGGCGGCAGCACCACCCCCCAAGGGGCTTTCACCTCCACGGGCAAGTACAACACTTCCTGTCATTCTCTTTTTTTAAATGTATTTTTTATCCCACGATTTTGTAACCCATTTTTCACCCCTGTGTCAATCATCTAATGTGATCCTGGGCTCTACACACCCTCCACCAACCTAGTCCCCATATATGGGGGACAAGGGGAGAGCAACGGACTTGAACTCATGCTTCCTTCATGCCTGAGTGTCCAAGTTGCTCCTTTACACCTGACAGGGGGGAGTTTCCCTGGTTGGACGTAGCGCGTGGAAGGAAAACGTTATTCCAACCAGTTCCTTTCCCCTCCATCAGGCGCCCCGGCTGGCCAGGGGGAGGCAGTTTACAGACCAGGATTACTGCATGTTTTTTTGTGAGGGTACCTACCCTTCCTGTCATTCTCAGACCCCCCTGTTACCTCCTGACCTATAGCTGACACACTCCCAACGCTCAGTCTCGTCAGCCAAAAGTGATAAATTTTTGAGTGGTGCAAACCACTCCCAAGGAACAGCAATATCCGTGTCAACCTCAGAGAGTATTAAAAGGATAGAGACGGCCCAGGCGGTGGCATAACCGTCTGGGCACCCGACTGGTAATCCAGTCGCAGTGTGCCGCGGGTTCGACTCCCGAGCCCGACACGGCCTTTACTGCATGTCTTCCCCCCATCTCTCTCCCGTTTCCTGTCAGCCTACTGTCTGTCCCTTCAAAAAACCAATAAAAGGCGTAAGCTGCAAAAAAAAAAAAAGAAAAAAAAAAAAGGTTAGAGACTGATTTGGCGCAAAGCTTCCCACTCAGTTCACACAGGTGTGATTTTTAAATGATTATGGCAAATAATCACAGAATGTCACTGCACTGAGAGACATGCAGAGACAATGTATAGGTTTGTTTCCCTGCCCACACCCCTGCTTTTTGAGTGGCGCAACCACTCCTACAACCAGCAATGTCCGTGTACCTGTGTGTAGTCATGAGCACGAGTGGTGTGCGCATGCGTGAAATTGGAACGATACAGAGAAGAAATTGGAACGATACAGAGAAGAAATGGGGAGTTGCACCACTCGGTTCACACAGGTGTGATTTTTCTCTACAGGCTGGTGTTCGGGTGAATTTCACCTGCTGGGTTTAGTGATATTGGGACCAGTGGAAAAAATCCCATACACCCACAATTGGGCTTTTCTTTCTCTCTCACTGTACTTTACTGTACCATTACATGTCCCAGGAATGGGTGGACCAAAAAGGATAAGTTCACAAATCCATGCTTATTTTGTGCAACACATAAAAAACAGGGGCGTTCATTTATGAAAAATAAATGAAATTATGAAACATGTACATGTACATACATGGTTTCTGCCTCGTCGTCAGCGACGACAACACATCCCGTTCACTCATGCGATGAAAGGAATGTTCTAGCAATCAGTGCATGTGAAAACTACAACCCTCACTTCCTGTTGTTATCCGCTGCCCGCTGCGGTCGCGACATCCTCCCGTTTGCGTTCGGTGTTTTTTCTGTAAAATAGACATTTTTTTAACTTCATAAAAATATGAACCAACCGTGTTCATGATGTAACGGCAGCAGTGCAGCTGCTTGTCCAAGACGAAATGCATTCTGGGACTTGTAGTAGGAGAAGCCGGCGTTTGAAACAAAAGGGGAATTCCCCTCAATATGGCTTGCATCATAAATACGATGTGTTCTTTAGAATATTATGATAACCATCGGCAAATAAAACAATGAACAGGCTTTACTGTAGTGTAAATACTTAGCCCATTCCGAACGGGAACCCATTTTGGTGTTGGCATCATGTTATGCTTTAGCTATTGAAAAATAGCAGATCTACAAGCTCATAGCGAGCTTGTAGGTCTGCTATTTTTGAAAAATCGAAGAACGACTGAAATTTTTAGAATCTGATCTCAGGTCAGAATGGGTTAATCAGACCAGTGTGTGTCCAGTGGAAACCTCGTATGAATCTGATCTCAGGTCAGATTGGGTTAGTTATGCGCTGATGTCAAGTCCCCCAAAATAGCTGTGTTTGGTGCAGGGCACAATGTGCTGCCGAGAATCAATCAGACGTAACGTTAACATTGCAGTCAGACAGTACAATCTACAGTACACAGTATAGGGATGTGTAAATGTGTCCAAAATGAAAATCGATTTGTATAATTCAATATTAATGATTAATCGGGGGGGGGGGGGGGGGGGAATCTTCAAAAAAGTTTGGGAACCCCTGATGTAGTTGATTAACAATAGTTTTAACTCTTGAGAGGTAATATGGGTCCATTTGGTTACTAACTCCATCTTTTAAATGAGGACCACTGCTGGTCCCTGGACCACTGTTGAGCCAATTGATCACCATAGCAACCCCAGCCTATAGGACTGATTAGGTAAATTCCCAACACCTGCTAAATCCTCCAAACCTGTATCTTGATTGGAATCAATCTCCACTCACACGCCTCTCAGTCATGCAGCTACACAGACACATCCCAGGCACACTTTGGTAGGCCTATAGCCTACTGTCCTGTTTGGATGACAATATTGCCTTTCCAAAAGTTTTCATAAAAAAAAAAAAAACGATTATCGGATTTCGGGTCCTATTAACGATAATCGATCAATCGGACCCATCCCTAGTACACAGACAATAGACTATAGGTCTTATAGCCTTATAGCCTGTCCTACTCTGGGACACTTGGACACTCCACCCTAGGCTTATTCACACCCTATGGCCAGTGTGTGAATAATGGGCATTGGTGTTTAACCCATTGAAACCTGGAAAGCATCTTTCTTGTCATTGTAGATTTTACAAGAACAGTATTTATTTATTTTTAACCCTTAGTTCCCACCTGATGTTGTGTGGGAGTTGAGACTGGTCCAAACCGTACTGCATAACTGCCAGCTTGCATAATGTCTTGAGGCTAGGACTGAGGTCTAAGACATGCAGGTCACCAGGCGTGTCGTCTCCTCCAAAGAGGATGACACGATCTCCCACCGTGCCACAGCACATCCGAGACATCTGTGACGGGCCTTTCCCCCTGGGCTCAACCTTCTTCCAGGAGAAGGTCTCTGGATTTAATTTCCACATATCATTGCAGTGCCTGTAGACTCCAAATGTGTACAGCTCTCCATTGTAGGTAAAGACTGAATGGACACAGCGTTCTCCTGGAAGAGTCTGTGTAGGTCTGCTCAGCCATTGGTTGGTCTCTGTGTCATACACTCTGATGGAGTGGCAGTTGGGAACTACAAACATCTTTGTCCCGATGATGGTGGCAAATTCAGGGTATTCACCAAATGGATTTCCTCTGGTGTTAATTAAAGCCCAGACCATCGTGGCGGTGTCCAACTTGTACACGTCATTAGTGCATGTGTATTCGGTACATGGCCCATGATGACATACCGTAGTTCCCCCATAAATATACATGACCTTCGCTAAGACACAGGCTGAGTGCTGGCACCTCGCCTCAGGAACAGTTCCAGAAACCTGCGGTTTGAACCATATGTGGGCGTCGACATCAAATGCATAAAGGATGTTGCCGTGACCTGCAGGGTTAGTGATCCCTCCCCAGAGGTAGACAATGTCTTCAATCAGCACAGCTGTGTGGCACGTACGCTGGGAAGGAACCTCAAGGTGAGGTTCTCCTGTTGCGGGTGTCACCGGGGTCAACTTCCTCCAGCGCAAAGACACTGTGTCGAAGACGTTCACCTCAATCTGCTTGTCGTCAGCGTTTCCACCGAGTGAGTAAATGTTACGTCCGAATGCAACAGCCTTGTTACGGTGAAGCTCTGGAGCTCCATTCACATGTAACGTCCAGCAGAACATTTCTCACAACGTGTAGATCAGGTCAGATGAATCTCGTCTCACTCTGGAACACAATGCACTCCTTCTGCTGTGCTCGCCGTCACTTATTGGTTCAGTGGTGCTTAATGACACGCAAAGCTTTGACCAATCGGCAAGGCCGATGAGTCAATCCAGGCCAATCTAGGAAGCCGATGACCGTTGATCTCCTAATATGGCAAAATTGATCGCCAGCAGAATCACAGTCCGGACAGGTTGTGCACAAAATATTTTTTGTCCAAATTCATATCATGTCTGCAGGTCCTTGACATGACAAAGTTTGAGAACCGCTAATATAGCAACATATTTATTTATTTATTATTTTTTTGCAGAAAACGGTTAGGCCTTGGAAGATATTTGTAGACTTGGCATCAGGTCTTGCTTTAAGAGTGACAGTGTTCCTGTGACCCCACAGGAGTGAGGTGTAGCTGTGTGTGTGTGTGTGTGTGTGTGTGTGTGTGTGTGTGTGTGTGTGTGTGTGTGTGTGTGTGTGTGTGTGTGTGTGTGTGTGTGTGTGTGTGTGTGTGTGTGCGTCTCTAGGAGTGACTCTGAGGTGTAACAGTGTGTGTATCTCCTCTCTAGGAGTGACTCTGAGGTGTAACAGTGTGTGTATCTCCTCTCTAGGAGTGACTCTGAGGTGTAACAGTGTGTGTATCTCCTCTCTAGGAGTGACTCTGAGGTGTAACAGTGTGTATCTCCTCCTCTAGGAGTGACTCTGAGGTGTAACAGTGTGTGTATCTCCTCTAAGGAGTGACTCTGAGGTGTAACAGTGTGTGTATCTCCTCTCTAAGGAGTGACTCTGAGGTGTAACAGTGTGTGTATCTCCTCTCTAGGAGTGACTCTGAGGTGTAACAGTGTGTATCTCCTCTCTAGGAGTGACTCTGAGGTGTAACAGTGTGTGTATCTCCTCTCTAGGAGTGACTCTGAGGTGTAACAGTGTGTATCTCCTCTAAGGAGTGACTCTGAGGTGTAACAGTGTGTGTATCTCCTCTCTAAGGAGTGACCCTGAGGTGTAACAGTGTGTATCTCCCTCTCTAGGGAGTGACTCTGAGGTGTAACAGTGTGTGTATCTCCTCCTCTAGGAGTGACTCTGAGGTGTAACAGTGTGTGTATCTCCTCCTCTAGGAGTGACTCTGAGGTGTAACAGTGTGTGTATCTCCTCTCTAAGGAGTGACTCTGAGGTGTAACAGTGTGTGTATCTCCTCTCTAGGAGTGACTCTGAGGTGTAACAGTGTGTGTATCTCCTCTCTAGGAGTGACTCTGAGGTGTAACAGTGTGTGTATCTCCTCTCTAGGAGTGACTCTGAGGTGTAACAGTGTGTGTATCTCCTCTCTAGGAGTGACTCTGAGGTGTAACAGTGTGTATCTCCTCTCTAAGGAGTGACTCTGAGGTGTAACAGTGTGTGTATCTCCTCTCTAGGAGTGACTCTGAGGTGTAACAGTGTGTGTATCTCCTCTCTAGGAGTGACCCTGAGGTGTAACAGTGTGTGTATCTCCTCTCTAGGAGTGACTCTGAGGTGTAACAGTGTGTGTATCTCCTCTCTAAGGAGTGACCCTGAGGTGTAACAGTGTGTGTATCCCCCTCTCTAGGAGTGACTCTGAGGTGTAACAGTGTGTGTATCTCCTCTCTAGGAGTGACACTGAGGTGTAACAGTGTGTGTATCTCCTCCTCTAGGAGTGACACTGAGGTGTAACAGTGTGTGTATCTCCTCTCTAGGAGTGACCCTGAGGTGTAACAGTGTGTGTATCTCCTCTCTAAGAGTGACTCTGAGGTGTAACAGTGTGTGTATCTCCTCTCTAAGAGTGACCCTGAGGTGTAACAGTGTGTGTATCTCCTCTCTAGGAGTGACTCTGAGGTGTAACAGTGTGTGTATCTCCTCTCTAGGAGTGACCCTGAGGTGTAACAGTGTGTGTATCTCCTCTCTAAGAGTGACTCTGAGGTGTAACAGTGTGTGTATCTCCTCTCTAAGAGTGACCCTGAGGTGTAACAGTGTGTGTATCTCCTCTCTAGGAGTGACCCTGAGGTGTAACAGTGTGTGTATCTCCTCTCTAAGAGTGACCCTGAGGTGTAACAGTGTGTGTATCTCCTCTCTAGGAGTGAATCTGAGGTGTAACAGTGTGTGTATCTCCTCTCTAGGAGTGACTCTGAGGTGTAACAGTGTGTATCTCCCTCTCTAGGAGTGACTCTGAGGTGTAACAGTGTGTGTATCTCCTCTCTAGGAGTGACTCTGAGGTGTAACAGTGTGTGTATCTCCTCTCTAAGAGTGACTCTGAGGTGTAACAGTGTGTGTATCTCCTCTCTAGGAGTGACCCTGAGGTGTAACAGTGTGTGTATCTCCTCTCTAAGAGTGACCCTGAGGTGTAACAGTGTGTGTATCTCCTCTCTAGGAGTGACTCTGAGGTGTAACAGTGTGTGTATCTCCTCTCTAGGAGTGACTCTGAGGTGTAACAGTGTGTATCTCCCTCTCTAGGAGTGACTCTGAGGTGTAACAGTGTGTGTATCTCCTCTCTAGGAGTGACTCTGAGGTGTAACAGTGTGTGTATCTCCTCTCTAGGAGTGACTCTGAGGTGTAACAGTGTGTATCTCCTCCTCTAAGGAGTGACTCTGAGGTGTAACAGTGTATATCCCTCTCTAGGAGTGACTCTGAGGTGTAACAGTGTGTGTATATCCCTCTCTAGGATTGACTCTGAGGTGTAACAGTGTGTGTATCTCCCTCTCTAGGAGTGACTCTGAGGTGTAACAGTGTGTGTATCTCCTCTCTAGGAGTGACTCTGAGGTGTAACAGTGTGTGTATCTCCTCTCTAGGAGTGACTCTGAGGTGTAACAGTGTGTGTATCTCCTCTCTAAGGAGTGACTCTGAGGTGTAACAGTGTGTGTATCTCCTCTCTAAGAGTGACCCTGAGGTGTAACAGTGTGTGTATCTCCTCTCTAGGAGTGACTGAGGTGTAACAGTGTGTGTATCTCCTCTCTAAGAGTGACTCTGAGGTGTAACAGTGTGTGTATCTCCTCTCTAGGAGTGACTGAGGTGTAACAGTGTGTGTATCTCCTCTCTAGGAGTGACTCTGAGGTGTAACAGTGTGTGTATCTCCCTCTCTAAGGAGTGACTCTGAGGTGTAACAGTGTGTGTATCTCCTCTCTAGGAGTGACTGAGGTGTAACAGTGTGTGTATCTCCTCTCTAGGAGTGACTGAGGTGTAACAGTGTGTGTATCTCCTCTCTAGGAGTGACTCTGAGGTGTAACAGTGTGTGTATCTCCTCTCTAGGAGTGACTCTGAGGTGTAACAGTGTGTGTATCTCCTCTCTAAGGAGTGACTCTGAGGTGTAACAGTGTGTGTATCTCCTCTCTAGGAGTGACTCTGAGGTGTAACAGTGTGTGTATCTCCCTCTCTAGGAGTGACCCTGAGGTGTAACAGTGTGTGTATCTCCTCTCTAGGAGTGACTCTGAGGTGTAACAGTGTGTGTATCTCCTCTCTAGGAGTGACTCTGAGGTGTAACAGTGTGTATCTCCTCTCTAGGAGTGACTCTGAGGTGTAACAGTGTGTGTATCTCCTCTCTAAGGAGTGACTCTGAGGTGTAACAGTGTGTATCTCCTCTAGGAGTGACTCTGAGGTGTAACAGTGTGTATCTCCTCTAGGAGTGACTCTGAGGTGTAACAGTGTGTATCTCCCTCTCTAGGAGTGACTCTGAGGTGTAACAGTGTGTATCTCCCTCTCTAGGAGTGACTCTGAGGTGTAACAGTGTGTGTATCTCCTCTCTAGGAGTGACTCTGAGGTGTAACAGTGTGTGTATCTCCTCTCTAGGAGTGACTCTGAGGTGTAACAGTGTGTGTATCTCCCTCTCTAAGGAGTGACTCTGAGGTGTAACAGTGTGTGTATCTCCTCTAGGAGTGACTCTGAGGTGTAACAGTGTGTGTATCTCCTCCTCTAGGAGTGACTCTGAGGTGTAACAGTGTGTGTATCTCCTCTCTAGGAGTGACTCTGAGGTGTAACAGTGTGTGTATCTCCTCTCTAGGAGTGACTCTGAGGTGTAACAGTGCCAACAGGAGTGGCAGGAGAGCGAGGAGAGTGTCCACGGGCGTGTCCGAGGACGCCCTGGCCACGGACAGCGGCGTGTTCGAGGCCTGGGGCCGGAGGTGAGTGAGTTTGTGCGTGCGTGCGTGCGCACACCTTCGCCGCACAAAGTGGCGAAGGCGTGTCGCCAGGCGTCTCTTCCGGGATTTTAAACAGCAGGTGGATGGAAATGGGAATGAAGCTCGACGCTTATTGTTTTGTAAATACTACATCTACAAGTCGTTGTGGTTGGTTATAAACTATGTTTTGTAATAATCTAAATCTATAGTAGTAGCTAGTACCCGTATTCAAATAATTGTAGTTTAAAATTCAAGTATAATATTTGTTCGTTGAAAAATGAACATGCTCAAGTATAGTAATAGTGCCTGGAATTGCACCTGAGTACAGTACTTAAGTAAATGCAATTAGTTACTTTCCACCAAACCTCTCCAAACACTGCCTGCTACTCTCTCTCTCTCTCTGGGGTACTGGTGCCCTCTAGTGACAGAAGAGACCAACTGCAGTATCTAGGAGGCGACACAGTGGTTCACACACAGAGCTGCACATTTTACAGTCAGCAGACTCTCTTAATCCAGAGCGATTTACAGTAAGCAGGAACAACACATAATATGTAATACATCAAATACATAGAAACAGTCATCATGAATCATAATATCCTAATATCTGTCTTAACAGTAGATGATCTGTACAGTCAGTGAAGCTAGACGTATACACTATAGAGTGCTATGACTACATAAAAGGCTATTTACATTTCATACGTTTAGCCTTTGCATACGCCGGTCAGGTCGTCGAGGCCAGTGCCGGTGCTACGGGCTAAAATGGAGTCTGAAGAGGTGGGTTTTCAGACTACGGCAGAAGATTGGGAGTGAGGCTGCAGTTCTGACTGCAATGGGAAGTGCATTCCACAGTTTTGGAGCCAGAAGGGAGAAGAGTTTGGGACGTGTGGGCGACCGGTAGCCAATGGAGGGAGGGCAGGAATTTAACCACTAGAACAATTTGGTTAAATTAAAGGAGTTAGTGCTCTACACCGTGCTCTATTATGACCCTATTAACCCATTCTGACCTGAGATCAGATTCATACGAGGTTTCCGCCGGACACACACTGGTCTGATGAACCCATTCTGACCTGAGATCAGATTCTAAAAATGTCAGTCGCTCTTCGATTTTTCAAAAATAGCAGACCTACAAGCTCGTATCGCGCCACTCGATATGAGCTTGTAGATCTGCTATTTTTAAATAGCTAAAGCATGATGCTGACACCAAAATGGGTGCCCGGTCAGAATGGGTTAAAATCACAGACTTGTCCGTCGTTTAAATATCCGTGACATTTGAGCTTAAAGTCCGGGACAACGCTCCACACGTCCCACACTCTTCTCCCTTCTGGCTCCACACGTCCCAAACTGTGGAATGAACTCCCCATTGCAATTTCGAACTGCAGACTCACTCCCAATCTTCCACCCTAATCTGAAGACTCACCTCTCAGTGTAAATCACTCTGGATTAAGAAAGAGCGTCTGCTAAACGCCTTAAATGATAAATAGAAAATGTATTTATCATTTATTTATTACACACCGCCGGGAGAATGACGCATAAACGATCCGCAACTGTGTTTGCAAAATATTGCGTATCAAAGCTGTTCATATCGTTGATGTGTTATTCAGACGGGTTCGTACGATGTATTTAGCTCGTAAAACCCTACACCCCGGCTAGAGCTCTGCGATCCGCTGATCAGGTACTGCTAGAGGGCCGAATAATCAAGAAGAGCACTAATAATAATAATAATAATAATAAAACTTTATTTGTATAGCACCTTTCATGACATGAAATGCAGCTCAAAGTGCTTTACAGAACAATGGAGAATAAAAGAAAAGCAAGGCAACGACATTAAAAAAACAAGCAGTAATGCAATACAGTGAGGACATGAATAACAAAAAATAAAAATATCAATTAAAAGCAATGTTGTAGAAGTGGGTCTTGAGCTGAGCTTTAAAAATGTCTACAGAGGCTGCCTGACGAAGGTACAGTGGGAGCTTGTTCCACGCCGACGGCCCGTAGAAGCAAAAAGCTGCTTCCCCGTATCTTTTAGTTGCCATTTGTTTAGGCAAAGCGAGCACTAGGGGGCGCTACGCTCTTTCGTGGCTGCAGCTCCCAGGCTCTGGAAGAGCTTTTCCCCGTCACATTAAATCTGCCCCATCCATCCATTAATGTTTTTAAGTCTCACCTTAAGACTCATCTCTTCTCCCTGGCTTTCAATCCCTCTTGAGTCCATTTGAGGTTTTTCTGTATCTTTAGCTCTTTTTTTTTTGTTTTGCTTATTTTAACCTTTCATGCTTATATTTTTGTCACTTCTGATTGTGTTTCTCATTTACATTCTGTGTTCTCTTTGCCTGTTCTCTGTTTTTGCCACTGATGTACAGCACTTTGGTCAACCTTGGTTGTTTTAAAATGTGCTTTATAAATAAAGTTTCAGCTAGATCAGCTAAGAGGTCCCTGTCCTGATAAGCGTTGAAGCCCCCTGCCTGCTGTAGGATGTATAAGCGGCTCATGGTATTGTCGTGTTGTTAAACGCTGCCTGTTCTCTTTTAGAGCGGAGGAGTCCGAGGAGATGTCCTACATGAAAGACCTGACCACGGCCAGCGAGGCTGTTCAGATACAGCTGGGATTACTGTGAGTACATTACTAGTACTGGTACACGATTACTGTGAGTACACAACTAATATAATACCACGATTACTGTGAGTACACAACTAATGCAATACCATGATTACTGTGAGTACACAACTAATATAATACCATGATTACTGTGAGTACACAACTAATATAATACCATGATTACTGTGAGTACACAACTAATATAATACCATGATTACTGTGAGTACATTACTAGTACTGGTACACCATTACTGTGAGTACACAACTAGTACAATACCATGATTACTGTGAGTACACAACTAATATAATACCATGATTACTGTGAGTACACAACTAATACAATACCATGATTACTGTGAGTACACAACTAGTACAATACCATGATTACTGTGAGTACACATCTAATATAATACCATGATTACTGTGAGTACACAACTAATACAATACCATGATTACTGTGAGTACACAACTAGTACAATACCATGATTACTGTGAGTACACAACTAATACAATACCATGATTACTGTGAGTACACAACTAATACAATACCATGATTACTGTGAGTACACAACTAATACAATACCATGATTACTGTGAGTACACAACTAATACAATACCATGATTACTGTGAGTACACAACTAATACAATACCATGATTACTGTGAGTACACAACTAATACAATACCATGATTACTGTGAGTACACAACTAATACAATACCATGATTACTGTGAGTACACAACTAATACAATACCATGATTACTGTGAGTACACAACTAATACAATACCATGATTACTGTGAGTACACAACTAATACAATACCATGATTACTGTGAGTACACAACTAATACAATACCATGATTACTGTGAGTACACATCTAATACAATACCATGATTACTGTGAGTACACAACTAATACTGGTACACCATTACTGTGAGTACACAACTAATACAATACCATGATTACTGTGAGTACACAACTAATACAATACCATGATTACTGTGAGTACACAACTAATACAATACCATGATTACTGTGAGTACACAACTAATACAATACCATGATTACTGTGAGTACACAACTAATACAATACCATGATTACTGTGAGTACACATCTAATATAATACCATGATTACTGTGAGTACACAACTAATACAATACCATGATTACTGTGAGTACACAACTAATACAATACCATGATTACTGTGAGTACACAACTAATACAATACCATGATTACTGTGAGTACACAACTAATACAATACCATGATTACTGTGAGTACACATCTAATATAATACCATGATTACTGTGAGTACACAACTAATACTGGTACATGGTTACTGTGAGTACACAACTACTACTGTATGTTTAACAACTTGCACCCCAGCGTTACTATTCCAAGGGGAACGTTCGTCAAAAAATAGCGGGTCTACAAGCTATCACAACGCATTGTTGATCTGCTATTTTTGGGCGAAGAGATGCGGTGTAGATGGAAAAAGAACGCGCCAAGTACGGTGCAACTCTGGTCCGTTTTACAACAATTATTCTTGTATTCTGAAGCACCCCTGCCTAGGGTGTTACGGAGCCCACTTTGAGAAACCCTGTTCTACATAACCGATAGTGTAATAGAGGAGTGTGAACTTAAGTATGAACTATTTTCAAAGCAGTGAATTGATATTTCATGTAGATATAACTCCAGATAACTCTTTAGAAAGCAGTGAATTGATATTTTCTGTGGTTTGTGGTGTACAGATATGACTCCAGTCCAGATAACTCTGTATTTGCTGTGGTTTGTACAGATATGACTCCAGTCCAGATAACTCTGTATTCTCTGTGGTTTGTCCAGATATGACTCCAGTCCAGATAACTCTGTATTCTCTGTGGTTTGTCCAGATATGACTCCAGTCCAGATAACTCTGTATTCTCTGTGTTTTATCCAGATATGACTCCAGTCCAGATAACTCTGTATTCTCTGTGGTTTGTCCAGATATGACTCCAGTCCAGATAACTCTGTATTCTCTGTGGTTTGTCCAGATATGACTCCAGTCCAGATAACTCTGTATTTTCTGTGTTTTATCCAGATATGACTCCAGTCCAGATAACTCTGTATTTGCTGTGGTTTGTACAGATATGACTCCAGTCCAGTTAACTCTGTATTCTCTGTGGTTTGTCCAGATATGACTCCAGCTCTCAGTCGCTGCTCCTTCATCTGCTCCAACTAAAACATCTGAACAAGGCTGTGGTCAGAGACGGCTACAAAGTGTGAGTATACTTACACTAACTAAACTAACCACACACAGCTTCACACACACTTCAGTGATGCTTGGCGGGACCGCATCACTGTCGTGGCGATAATCACGTTAAACCACACACCCTCTCGGGTAATATTGCTTAATTCTTTCACAGCGAACGTTTTTTAACTCGACTCTCGACGCTTCTGAGGGGTTCCTTGGAACAACATATTTTCAGCTGTGGGCCTGGGGCCCTTAATATGCAATATTGAGCACCACTGATATAGAAACATAGGTATTTCAGAAAACATTTTGCGGACGGGAACCCCTTTTGGTGTTTTAAACATTATGTTATAATTTAGCTATTGGAAAATAGCAGATCTACAAGCTCATAGCGCGCCACCGAGTGGCGCGCTATGAGCTTGTAGGTCTGCTATTTTTGAAAAATCATGAACATGTGGTGCAAAGCTTTGAATATATACTCTTTCAGAGTTAGAACGTTTTGAACTCAAATCTTTGCTTCTGGGAGGTGGGTCCCTGAAACAACACATTTTCAGATGGGGGTCAGCGGCCAATTTCATATATTTTTGGGGGTCCTTAGACATGAAATATTGAGAACCACTGATCTAGAAACATGAGGTTTTTTCCGAAAAAATGACATTTAACCCATTCTGACCGGGCACCCATTTTGGTGTCGGCATCATGTTATGCTTTAGCTATTTAAAAATAGCAGATCTACAAGCTCATATCGCGCCACCGAGTGGCGCGATACGAGCTTGTAGGTCTGCTATTTTTGAAAAATCGAAGAGCGACTGACATTTTTAGAATCTGATCTCAGGTCAGAATGGGTTCATCAGACCCAGTGTTTGTCCGGCGGAAACCTCGTATGAATCTGATCTCAGGTCAGAATGGGTTAAAAAATGTGTCCCTCCCTCCCCCAGGTACGTGAAGGTGCACCTGATCCCGCTGGACGCCGGCCGGGCCTGTGCCTTCTACTGCTGCAAGGCCCTGGAGCCCACGCCCCTCATGAGCTTCAACGAGGGCTTCCGGATCCCCGTCCCGCCCGGGGCGCTGGCCGCGTGCGCCCTGCAGCTGTCCCTGTGCTCGCTGGGCCCTCAGGCCCAGGAGGAGCTACTGGTACGTTCTGGTTCTGGTTCTGTTCGGTCTCGCGTATAGCCAGAAAACTATTCCACACATCTCCGAGTGCTGGTATAGAGCGTCGCAGTCCCGCCCCCCCCCCTTTCGTGACGACGCCAGGCCCAGGAAATGATTCCCGATGCATTTTCCTCATAGACATTTCAAAACGTATGTATTTAACCCATTCTGACCTGAGATCAGATTCATACGAGGTTTCCGCCGGACACACACTGGTCTGATGAACCCATTCTGACCTGAGATCAGATTCTAAAAATGTCAGTCGTTCTTCGATTTTTCAAAAAATAGCAGACCTACAAGCTCGTATCGCGCCACTCGGTGATATTGACGTCAGACTTCGGTGCTGGAACTACACCTCCCGAAATCCGAGCAGGGAAGCTGCCAATTTCGGTTCACGAAAATATATTTAAATAATAGCAGCAAGCTATATATCCGTCTTATGATTTCGATTTATGTTGGGATAAATCTGCGCGACTGTAAAGACGAAACGGAAGTGGGGAGGAGGCTTGACTTCCGCTTTATCACATTCTCAGTCATGATCAGAGCTTCCGCTGCTCCAGACTGTAGCATAGAAGACGGAAGCATTTGAAAACTGCGAGAGGCAACTGTCTGTCTGGCAACGTGAGACTATGTTGTGTTCACCCACAGAACTGTTGGATCATTCTAGTAACATTCTGCGAGGATACAAGCCGGGGGGATGTTGTGAAGGCGCTGTGAGGGCCAAATGTCCCCACAAAGTATAGATATTGTGACGGCGCTGTGAGGGCCAAATGTCTGCACAAAGTATAGATATTGTGACGGCGCTGTGAGGGCCAAATGTCCCCACAAAGTATAGATATTGTGACGGCGCTGTGAGGGCCAAATGTCCCCACAAAGTATAGATATTGTGAAGGCGCTGTGAGGGCCAAATGTCTCCACAAAGTATAGATATTGTGAAGGCGCTGTGAGGGCCAAATGTCCCCACAAAGTATAGATATTGTGACGGCGCTGTGAGGGCCAAATGTCTCCACAAAGTATAGATATTGTGACGGCGCTGTGAGGGCCAAATGTCCCCACAAAGTATAGATATTGTGACGGTGCTGTGAGGGCCAAATGTCCCCACAAAGTATAGATATTGTGACGGTGCTGTGAGGGCCAAATGTCCCCACAAAGTATAGATATTGTGACGGTGCTGTGAGGGCCAAATGTCCCCACAAAGTATAGATATTGTGACGGTGCTGTGAGGGCCAAATGTCCCCACAAAGTATAGATATTGTGACGGTGCTGTGAGGGCCAAATGTCCCCACAAAGTATAGATATTGTGACGGTGCTGTGAGGGCCAAATGTTCCCACAAAGTATAGATATTGTGACGGTGCTGTGAGGGCCAAATGTCCCCACAAAGTATAGATATTGTGAAGGCGCTGTGAGGGCCAAATGTCCCCACAAAGTATAGATATTGTGAAGGCGCTGTGAGGGCCAAATGTCTCCACAAAGTATAGATATTGTGAAGGCGCTGTGAGGGCCAAATGTCCCCACAAAGTATAGATATTGTGACGGCGCTGTGAGGGCCAAATGTCTGCACAAAGTATAGATATTGTGACGGCGCTGTGAGGGCCAAATGTCCCCACAAAGTATAGATATTGTCAAGGCGCTGTGAGGGCCAAATGTCTCCACAAAGTATAGATATTGTGACGGTGCTGTGAGGGCCAAATGTCCCCACAAAGTATAGATATTGTCAAGGCGCTGTGAGGGCCAAATGTCTCCACAAAGTATAGATATTGTGACGGTGCTGTGAGGGCCAAATGTCCCCACAAAGTATAGATATTGTGAAGGCGCTGTGAGGGCCAAATGTCCCCACAAAGTATAGATATTGTGACGGTGCTGTGAGGGCCAAATGTCCCCACAAAGTATAGTAGAATTTGAGAAAATGTGTTTTGTTTTCAGTGGTTACACATATATTGTTTGAGTTCAGCGGGCGTAGTATTTAGACTATTTAGAGCATATATGTCAAACTCAAGGCCCGGGGGCCAAATCAGGCCCGCGAATGAATTATCTTTGGCCCGCGGGATGATATTTAATTAGTATTAGAACTGGCCCTCTGGTATACTGCACGGACCACCATAATACTACAAGTACCACAATGCACTGCGAGTGCATTGTCACGTATCGAGGGCCCGCAAGCGCAAGCATGCGTCTTCTCTTCACTATTGATCAGCAGTGAAAGTATATCAACTTGTGGTCAACTTTCAGCTATACCCCTCTCCCCAAAAATGGCCCCGTGTGTTGAAACACAGTCCGGCCCTCGACTTGTACCAATTTCTTTATTTTGGCCCACTGTGTATTTGAGTTTGACATCCCTGATTTAGAGGTTAGGTTTAGGATTTGGGTTTGGCTCCTAGTTATTTATCCTCATTTATACTTCAGTTGGGGGCCGGTGGTGTCACACACTGAAGTATTTAGGCGATCTACAAGCTCACAACATGCGTTGCGTGAGATGGGGATCAGATCGGCTTATTCGGCTATTTTCAATGCTGTCCTAAAACGACTATCTCCTCACAAGTAAATGGTGCATTTATACAGCGCCTTTATCCAAGGCGCTTTACATAGATTGTGCATCAATTCACCCATTCACGCACACACACACACACACACACACACACACACACACACACATTCACACACAGATAGTGGAGGAAACCATGCAAGGCACCAACCAGCACATCAGGTAGCAATTAAGGGGTTCAGTGTCTTGCTCAAGGACACTTCGACACTAACTCTGGGGGAGCCCACAGGGATCGAACTGGCAACCTTGCGGTTACCATCCAGCCACTCTACCCCTGAGCCACCGCCGACCGTATAGTAATTACAACCTTGTGTGTGTGTGTGTGTGTGTGCGTGCGTGCAGGGCACAGCCCAGGTGAGGCTGGCGGACTGTGATGGCGGTACAGAGATGGCGTTCTGTTGGCTGAGGGTGCAGGCGCCAGGCGGCTCAGAACTACACCACCACAGACACCACGCAGACAGCCAGGAGGAGACGCAGCAACAACGCAGACCCTCCACCACCATGGTAAGTTCACCACGCAGACACCACGCAGAGCAGACCCTCCACCACCATGGTAAGTTCATCACGCAGACACCACGCAGAGAAGCAGCAACGCCGACCCTCCACCACCATGGTAAGTTCATCACGCAGACACCACGCAGACCCTCCACCACCATGGTAAGTTCATCACGCAGACACCACGCAGACCCTCCACCACCATGGTAAGTTCATCACGCAGACACCACGCAGACCCTCCACCACCATGGTAAGTTCATCACGCAGACACCACGCAGACCCTCCACCACCATGGTAAGTTCATCACGCAGACACCACACAGACCCTCCACCACCATGGTAAGTTCATCACGCAGACACCACGCAGACCCTCCACCACCATGGTAAGTTCATCACGCAGACACCACGCAGACCCTCCACCACCATGGTAAGTTCATCACGCAGACACCACGCAGACCCTCCACCACCATGGTAAGTTCATCACGCAGACACCACACAGACCCTCCATGGTACTGGACCGGGGTTGTTTTGGGCAGCACATTTCTACGTTAGTTCAGTTATTAGTCTTTAGAATGAAACTTGATTTTAGTTTTAGTCACATTTTATTCACCCGGAATGTTTTAGCGTTAAATAACAGGTTTAATGCCGACAATTGACGGCCGTCTTTCGGGCTAGACTGCCTATATGTTTAGAGTTATGTTTAGTGAACAGTGTTAAGGTGGGATAAATGCAAGGATGCACAGGCAAGGTGGCTCTTTTATAGTGATTGGAAGCACTGGCCAGCGGCCTCCAATCCTTGTATTGCCACCACTCTCCAACCAGGTCCCATCACACTGAAAGACAGACTATAGTATTAGTAAAGCACACACGTTAACCATGACACATAGGCCCTGCATGGGGGCCGTCACAACAGCCACTGCATGACCAGTGCTCGAGCGCTCGGTTTCTGCCCCCTTCAATATCGTAACTCTTCTATTAGATGGCTCTGACCCGGCGGTGACAGTGCTGTAACTCTTCTATTAGATGGCTCTGACCCGGCGGTGACAGTGCTGTGTCTTTTGTCGCAGGATGCAGTGTGTGCCTTGCTGTCCCGCGCCACCACCTCCTCCTCCTCCACCCCCCAGGAGGAGGGAGGAGGAGGAGGAGGAGGAGGAGGAGGAGGCAGAGCCTTCCACATGATGCAGGCTCTGGACAGCAACAACAAGAAGGAGGAGGCCTGCGAGGCGGCGTCCGAGAGGTAAAACCACACCCTCCGTTCGACAGTCCCGTTCAGATCCTGTCTTTATAACCCATTCTGACCTGAGATCAGATTCATACGAGGTTTCCACTGGACACACACTGGTCTGATTAACCCATTCTGACCTGAGATCAGATTCTAAAAAAATGTCAGTCGTTTCTAGATCTGCTATTTTTCAATGGCTAAAGCACAACATAATGCTAACACCAAAAGGGGTTCCCGCCCAGAATGGGTTTTAACACTAGAGTGTCTGAGGCCTTTCTGACCCATTTAACACTAGTGTCTATGAGGTCTGTCTGTGTGTGAGGTCTGTGAGGTCTGTGTGTGAGGTCTGTGAGGTCTTTTTTAAGTTGATTATTTTTTTGCCATGAAGCTCTCAGAAGGTTCCCCTTCCATGACTTTTCCTAAATATTAGTGACCCGACTACGGATAAGCGGTTGAAGATGGATGGATGGATGAAATCATCTCTTTTTATTATTTTATTATTTTTTTCACCTGAAACATTTTCTAAATATGACTTTAGGGTTACTTGTCTTATACCACCTCTGCCCATTTGTTTGGGGTCAAACTGACCATGGAGGGCCGATGCGCGTTTAACCCATTCTGACCTGAGATCAGATTCATACAAGGTTTCTGCCGGACACACACTGGTCTGATGAACCCATTCTGACCTGAGATCAGATTCTAAAAATGTCAGTCGTTCTTCGATTTTTCAAAAAATAGCAGACCTACAAGCTCGTATCGCGCCACTCGGTGGCGCGATATGAGCTTGTAGATCTGCTATTTTTAAATAGCTAAAGCATAACATGATGCTGACACCAAAATGGGTGCCCGGTCAGAATGGGTTAAACCCTTCCTTAGTTCAAACCCGTGGATGACAATGTCATGACATGTTATTTATGTGAAATGTGAATGCCATTTAAAATCATCCTAAATGTATACTGTAGTAATACAAACGTGTGTGTGTGTGTGTGTGTGTGTGTGTGTGTGTCCGTGTGTGTGTGTCCGTGTGTGTGTGTGTCCGTGCGCGTGTAGGAGCTGGCAGGCGGAGTCCGTAGACAGCGGCTGCAGCAACAGCGCAGCGTTCGTCATGGCCTGTCCAGACAGCCTGCTCTGCACGGAGGGTGTCTGTGTCAACACCGGGGGGCGCTGTGGTCAACCGGCCAGCAAACCCCCTACGTTAAAGGTAAGAGAAATCATGGATTCAAAGTTCTCCGACTGATTTCAGTCATTTGGATTCCATAGAAGTCACCATGTCTTCTATAGAAGTGGTTCCATAGAAGTCATATTTGTCATATTTGGTTCCATAGAAGTCATATTTCATACCCTGGAGCGGCGCAGGCGACGAGGGCACCTTACACCTGATAACAAACTATCCTTACACCTGGGAAAAACTGAATCCATCCTCTTCGGATCAAATAGTAATCTCAGCAAGGCAGATGGCTTCTTGGTTAGAGTGGGTGACAATATTATCACACGAAAAGATCAAATTACCTACCTAGGTTCCATCCTGGAGGCCAATCTTTCCGGTGATAAGATGGCCACCAACGTAATCAAAAAAGTAAATCAAAGAACAAGATTCCTTTACAGGATCTCCTCACTGGTCAGCAAAAACACCTTGAAGACCTTAACAGGAGCCCTCGTACAAGGTTTCTTTGACTATGCATCCACCTCTTGGTACCACAGCACCTCAAAGGCCCTTAAAACAAGGCTCCAGACCTCCCAAAACAAACTGGTCAGGCTCCTACTTGGCCTCACCCCCCGAACCCACCTCACCCCTGCCCACTTTGACAGGCTGGGATGGCTTAGGGTCGACGACAGAGTACAGCATCTTGCAATGGGTCTGGTCCACAAGATTCGATACACCACCAAGATACCCATGTACCTGTCTAAATACTTCCTTAATGTAAACGAAGTCCACACCCACAACACCAGAGGGAGTACAACAAACCATGTACAACCCAGATTCGGCACAAACAAGGGACTAAATTATTTTCGCTCCTATGCCACCAAAATGTGGAACGCCCTACCAACAGTCATTAAGACATGTGAATCCCTTGACTCCTTCAAAACCGCTCTCAAAGGGCACCTACGGATGGCTGCAATTCGAAACTGGCCTCTGTAAAAATCCCCCCCCCCCCCCACCCCATTTCCCCTCACTGTATATGTATCTTTTCCCTTTTTGCTTCCTATATGATGAATTCCTGTTCTGTTTTTTAGCTACAAAGAAGTGTCTATTTGTATGTCTCTAAATGTTTTGATGAATTGAACAATGTGGACCCTGTTGTAAACAAGTGTAATGCTTAATTGGGTCGTCCACTCACAGTTAACAGTCTTTGTATTGAGTTTGTGCTTAAAATGTACTGTAAATTCTACAAACTGTTAATAAATATTTCAATCAATCAATCAATCAATGGAAATAATTCCCCATTAATGTTCCCCATAGACGTTTTAGAAAGTATTTATTTAAAGACCTTTAAAGCCTCGGACAAAGCCAACAGCCCATTTGACAAATCATGACAATAAACACATTTTGAGTGGAACAGATAATTAGAAACTTAGAAAGACAACACAAGGTCAGGGTACAACACTTTTTTGTTGTTGTTTTTCCTTCTTTCTAATCATTTGTTCAATTTCATGATTTGTCAACTCGGCTGTTGGCTTTGTCGAGCCTTTTAACCCATTTTGACCATTCTAAACCCAGGCTTTTAAGGTCTTTAAATAAATACTTGTTGAAACGTCTATGGGAAAAATGAATGGGGAATTATTTCCAGGTGCCCTCGTCGCCTGCGCCGCTCCAGGGTAACTGCCTCATGCCTCTACTGGTTCCAACCATGTGTCTTTCAGGCACCGCCTGTTGATATTTCACTCTACCTGGATGGAAATGAAAGAATTCCACCCGCTTCTTCACACCCTTAAAACCTGTAATGTGACAATAATGCTGAGCTCAGTCGAGGAGCTTAACCCATTAGTCCTGAGGCCCGTTCTACTATACAGGTCTTGTAAATCCTGACAGTTTTCTAAAAAGAACGTATGTTCCCGTGCAGCATGTCAGCTGATTTCTCAAACGTTTTCATGATTGATTTCATGATTTCATGATTTTGTCCCAGGGAGGGACTTCCCAGAGGCAAAGATTTGAGTCAAAGATGTTTCGCTTTCAAGAATATATATATATATATATTCAAAGATTTGCGCCACATTTTTAGGATATTTTTTTTGTTGCAGATCTACAAGCACGTAGTGACGTGCTATACGTGCTTATAGATCTGCTATTTTTGAATGGCCAAAGTATAAAATAACGGTAAAATGTGTTGACTTCCCGGGTCTGAGCGTTGAGGGTGCTGTCAGCAGAGTCTGAGATCAAATTGACTCTGACTCTGGTGTGTGTGTGTCTGTGTCTGTGCGTGTGTGTGTGTGTGTGTGTGTGTGTGTGTGTGTGTGTGTGTGTCT
>NC_139701.1:49304703-49384703 GCF_964188405.1 Protomyctophum parallelum | reverse complement strand
CCCCACTGGGCCCTGAGAGACGAGCGCTTCAGGGGCCTCCTCCGAGAGGCCCAGAGACAGGTAACCTCCTTAACCTCCTCGTTAACCTCCTCCTCCGAGAGGCCCAGAGACAGGTAACCTCCTTAACCTCCTGGTTAACCTCCTCCTCCGAGAGGCCCAGAGACAGGTAACCTCCTTAACCTCCTGGTTAACCTCCTCCTCCGAGAGGCCCAGAGACAGGTAACCTCCTTAACCTCCTCGTTAACCTCCTCCTCCGAGAGGCCCAGAGACAGGTAACCTCCTTAACCTCCTCGTTAACCTCCTTCTCCGAGAGGCCCAGAGACAGGTAACCTCCTTAAGCTCCTCGTTAACCACCTCCTCCGAGAGGCCCAGAGACAGGTAACCTCCTTAACCTCCTCGTTAACCTCCTCCTCCGAGAGGCCCAGAGACAGGTAACCTTGTTAACCTCCTCGTTAACCTCCTCCTCCGAGAGGCCCAGAGACAGGTAACCTCGTTAACCTCCTCGTTAACCTCCTCCTCCGAGAGGCCCAGAGACAGGTAACCTGCTTCATTTAACCCATTCTGACCTGAGATCAGATTCTAAAAATGTTTTCTGAGAAAGCTATGTTTCTATGTCAGTCGTTCTTTAGCAGACCTACGCTGGTACAAGCCTAAAGATAATTGATACTCGGGTCTCGATAAATTCAGAACCAGGTTTGCGATGTGCCTGATTTCCATCCCTTCAGCTCCCGAAAATCAGACACATTCCGATCTGATGACTTCAGACTTGACCCATTCTGACCGGGAACCCCTTTTGGTGTTATAGCATCATGTTATGCTTTAGCTATTGAAAAATAGCAGATCTACAAGCTCGTGGCGCGCTACGAGCTTGTAGGTCTGCTATTTTTGAAAAATTCGAAGAACGACTGACATTTTTAGAATCTGATCTCGGGTCAGAATGGGTTCATCAGCACCAGTGTGTGTCCAGTGGAAACCTCGTATGAATCTGATCTCAGGTCAGAATGGGTTAATCAAATACATTAGCTGCCCTGCTGGAGCTGAAGTAGTGACCATCAGTGATCCATCATTAACAATCCAAACATCTGCGGCTCCAGACAAAGTCACCGGGGCGATGTTGTTTATGTTGTTGTTGTTGTTGTTTTCCAGGCCAACCAAAGCAAGCAGGAGCAGCGGCAGGAGGAGGCGGCGGAGAGGAGGCTGAGGAAGGCCAACAAGGAGGTTCTGCAGATGAGAGGGCAGAGCCACAAGGAGCCCCTCCCTGTGCAGACATTCAGGTATGATACAGACGAGGGGCCACAAGGGGCCCCTCAGGTATGATAGCTTCATTCAATACTTGATTATCAAGAGTGCATACCAAGTGAAAAATGACTTTTACTGGATCTCTTGTCCACTAGTCCCTTCCTGACATTTTAGTCTAGTTTTTTAATGTGTTCATGAAATCGTCAATATATTTAGTCTTAGTTTTAGTCATCGTAGCATAGTTTTCATTTTGTTTCCATTCAGTTTTCCTCAGTGAAAAAAGGAAGTCGACGAACGTTTTTTTTTCGTCATAGTTTTTAGTCGGCAAAATCAACACTGTGTGTAAGAAAAAGGAAAGGAAAGGTACTATGTTTACCCAGGGTAACTGGACTAAGGAAAGGAAAGGTACTATGTTTACCCAGGGTAACTGGACTAAGGAAAGGAAAGGTACTATGTTTACCCAGGGTAACTGGACTAAGGAAAGGAAAGGTACTATGTTTACCCAGGGTAACTGGACTAAGGAGAGGAAAGGTACTATGTTTACCCAGGGTAACTGGACTAAGGAAAGGAAAGGTACTATGTTTACCCAGGGTAACTGGACTAAGGAAAGGAAAGGTACTATGTTTACCCAGGGTAACTGGACTAAGGAAAGGAAAGGTACTATGTTTACCCAGGGTAACTGGACTAAGGAAAGGAAAGGTACTATGTTTACCCAGGGTAACTGGACTAAGGAAAGGAAAGGTACTATGTTTACCCAGGGTAACTGGACTAAGGAAAGGAAAGGTACTATGTTTACCCAGGGTAACTGGACTAAGGAAAGGAAAGGTACTATGTTTACCCAGGGTAACTGGACTAAGGAAAGGAAAGGTACTATGTTTACCCAGGGTAACTGGACTAAGGAAAGGAAAGGTACTATGTTTACCCAGGGTAACTGGACTAAGGAAAGGAAAGGTACTATGTTTACCCAGGGTAACTGGACTAAGGAAAGGAAAGGTACTATGTTTACCCAGGGTAACTGGACTAAGCTCAAGAACTTGTTTACAGCCAGGCCCTGCGCATAGAACATTTCATGGTAGAGGTTCAATGCCTTGTCCAAGGGCACTTCAGCGGTGGTCATTTTCAACGTGCCGGTCCGGGGATACGAACTATAGCGACCTTCCGATATCAAGACCGCTCCGCAAACCGTTCGGCCACCGCTGCCTCTAAATGTGTAAATGTGTGTCCATTGGTTCCACACAGAGAGAAGATGGCGTTCTTCACCCGACCAAGGTTCAACATACCTCCTTTACCGGCAGACGACGTATGAGGCCGACGGCCTCTTCCTCCTCCTCCTCTTCCTCCTCGGCTCTCTGCCATCCCATATGAAGTATTTGTCCCTGTTTTTATTTTATTTTATTTTTGTCAACTCATGAAGTAAATCGAACAAAAAGTGTAGTTTATTTCTTCAAAGAACAAACACAGCAGCGGGGAAAGTTTTTTTTTGAAGATTCTACTTTTTTTTGGGGGGGGGGGGTGTTTTCAAAGGCATTTCCGTGTGGCAATAAGAAACCAATGAACACACACTCACACACACGTGCCTGGTCAAGTATCGCCGATAGCGTTTCCTTTTTTGAGGAAAAGTCCTTATTTTTTTTTCTTTATTCTTTTTTTATAAAATAAGAAAAACGATTTTTCTTTCCTCCTGTATGGTTTTATTTGTTGTTTTTGTGCTTACAACGAAAGCTGGAAGACGGGAACAAAGTCAAGTTTGGACAAACTCACTGTACTGTAACTTATTTTATAGTACTTTTCCTTGAAGGAAATAAAAAAGAAAAAGAACAAAAGGTTTCCTGCTTTTTAAGTGTATCTTGTAGCTTTTGAACCAATAGCACTTCAGTGTTTTACATACCGTAAACATACCGTTTTACATACCGTGAAATGGAACTGTCGTCAGATCTCCCCCCCCCCCCTGTTACCTAATGCTTAAGAGCTATTTACATAAAATGTCACTTTGTAATCCACTTTTATAACAGATGTCATTGTACTTTTGTTATTATGTTATTAAATTTAATATTAATTATTTCATGTACTTTTCAATATATAGATGATTATAAGAAACACTGTATTCAGATTTTTTTTTAATGACGTCTGTATGAGCATTTGCAGTGTTACTTCTTGTGAAGATAAAAAACCATTAAAACAACCTGTTGATAACCCGAGTCTTTCATCTGCTATACGTTAGCGTTCCAGTAAGATATTTGATGTTTCGGATGATCTGACGCCAGTCTGGAGCCCTGTGGAACTCCATATTTGGGTATGAGTGATGTCATATTTTGATGAGGTGAGATTCTACGCAGCTGAGCATTTAAAAAAGATGATTCTACAGAGTTTTAGCAGCATTCGCTCGAAAGGGATGATGCCACACTCGACAAGAGATGGAGAGGTGATGCTGAGCCGAGGAGGATGAAACAATGTGAAGTCGGTGTATCTCCTGGACCCTGATGCAGTCTGACGACAGAGAACAAGTGAGTCGTGGAAACGTATTGAAGAATACCCCACTGAACAAAGACAGATGTTACCTGTCTGTGTTTTAGGAAAGCATCAGGAAGGCTTTACTATGATTCAGCTTAACCCATTTAGACCCGCAGGGAACGATTCTGCAAATGTCTTCTAAATCCAGACTGTCAGTCGTTCTCGGACACTTTCATGTCACTTTTCAGGATTTTTCAAAAATAGCAGATCTACAAGCTCGTAGAGCTTGTAGATCTGGCCAGGGAGTCTTGTCAACAGGAAGGGAAGGGACCCAACAATGGTTACTGGGTTATAGGGTTGAGGAATGGAAATGAGTACAAGGCTGCTAGTAGCCTTCTGTCCTCCCTGAGAGAGAGGAGCTGTCTGTGGCTTATGAGGAGGGTCTGGTCTCCTTCCACGATGTGGAGACCACCAGAGTCCATCTCTACCCTTTCACTGGCTGCACCTTCCCTGAGAAACTCTATCCATTAATCAGTCCTGTTATCTTAATCCATTTTGGGACGGGAAGGGAACCCCATGTGGTGTTTTAACTAAGCACTATGTTATACTTTAGCTATTGAAAAATAGCAGATCTACAAGCTCATAGCGCGCCACCGAGTGGCGAGCTACTAGGTCTGCTATTTTTGAAAAATCGTGAAAATGCGGCACAAATCTTTGAATATATATTCTTTCAGGAGACTTTTATAACAATAACAAGCCCAACTGTATGAAAAGACGTGTGTAGGAGACTTTTATAACAATAACAAGCCCAACTGTATGAAATCAGATGCATGACGCGTGTAGACCAGAGGTCGGTTCCCGAGATTTTTAGCTCCAGACCCCAAAAGACAAATTGGATCTAGAAGAAATTAGAATGAGCAGATCTACAAGCTCACAGCATGCGCCACGTTGCAGGTTTGAGGATCTGCTATTGTCATTTATTTATTCTGAGGGGCCCTATGCACAGCTTTGTGTGTACCCTACCCCATAGCGATCATTTATTTGGATGTATTTGTATTCATGGTTAAATATTTGTATTTAAACCTTGTTGAAATAAATAAAGATAATTGACAAAAAAGTGTTTTTTTTTTACTTTTGTTTTTAAATCTTTTGAAATAATACAGTGGGGACTCGGGATGAGGTGGACCAGCTCCTTATGCTGTTTTCTCATTCAACAGTAAACAAACCAACATAATAAAGGCTATCTGCACATTTCTAAGAACTTTATAACACCTAGATTGTCCTTGCATCAAAAGTACCGTAATCAACAAACTACTCAGCAAACTGTCTCAGCTGCCTCAGACATTGAGACTCAAATCATCACCCACATATAAATACATCAAACAGGGACAGGTCCTTCAAGATCTCCCCCTGTATTTGCTCATACAGACTCTTGTTGGCCTCGGTTGTTTTCTACGTCGTGGGACCGTGCTGTCGTGGCCTCCGCCGCTGCTCTCGGCAACGGGCTTGCGTTTGAGCGTTGTCGGCGTGTTGTCGCGGCTCGTCCCAACACTGGCGGCGGTGTCGCGGCCTTGCGGCGGCGTGTAGTCGCGGGCCTGAAGCAGCGTGGCGGTGGTTGCGTCTCCCCGTTCTTGAACTACGGCGGCGGTGCTGTAGTTGTGCTCGGGGTTGAGGCGACGTGCCAATGTGTATCCCGGCGCGGGCGACATCCTCCGGCCCTTGTAGACGCCGTCGGCGTCGGCGAACACGTGCGCGTGCTCCGGGTCGATCCGCCAGTAGCCGCCCTTCCCGCCGCGCCCGCCGTCCTTCTTCTTCTCCTTGCTCACCTTCACGAAGCCCCTGTTCGTCGACAGGTTGGAGCGGATGGAGTTCTGCCAGCTGGGCTCCGACGCCAGCCGCCCGTAGAACGGGAAGGTGGCCGTGATGAAGCGGTAGATGTACGACAGGGTCACCTTATTGTCGGGCGTGCGGCTGGCCCGCATGGCCATGCAGATGAGCGCGGCCCAGGAGTACGGAGGCCTCACGTCGGGGTCGCTGTCGTGGCCGGGGGCGATCTGCCAGAAGCCTCCCTTCCCGCCGCGCCTGCCTCCCTTCTCCTCCCGGCTCACGTACACGAAGGCCTTGTTGGTGGACAGGTCGTGGCGGACGGAGTTCCGCCAGCGGGGCTCCGCCGCCAGCCGCCCGTAGTACGGGAAGGTGTCCGTGATGAAGCGGTAGATGTACGACAGGGTCACCTGGTGCTGCTGGCTGCAGGCCCGTATGGCCATGCAGATGAGGGAGGCGCAGGAGTACGGGGGTCTGACGCTGGGGTCGGCGTGGCCCTCCTTGGCGGGCGGACCGGGCCGATGATGGGGGACGTGTGGTGCAGGGTACCCAGTACTGTGGGAGGTGACGGGGAGGTGTGGTGCAGGGTACCCAGTACTGTGGGAGGTGACGGGGAGGTGTACGGCCAGTCTGGGAGGTCGGGGAACGGACCTGTTGTTCCCTCTCTCTGGAGGAGGGTCGACAGCACTAGTGGCCGATTTGGGCAGCCGATGGAGGCTGGTTAGGCCGTCGTCTAACAACTGCACCGTAGCCTCGGAGACGGCAGGCGTTTTGTTTAAAGTCTGCACCGTGGCAGCTGCCTGCCTCCTGGTCACCCTGGTGGCCCTCTGAATTCTCTTCACACATGTGGTGGTGTTTTCCATGTCTAGCATCAGAGACCGTCGGCGCTCTGCCTTTTATAGCGCCAAGTCGTCACGTCATTGTGACGTCACCGTGCGTAGTGCGCGTACGGTGCGCCTATACTATAGCGCGCTCCGTGTGCCTATACTATAGCGCTCTCCGTGTGCCTATACTATAGCGCGCTCCGTGTGCCTATACTATAGCGCGCTCCGTGTGCCTATACTATAGCGCGCTCCGTGTGCCTATACTATAGCGCGCTCCGTGTGCCTATACTATAGCGCGCTCCGTGTGCCTATACTATAGCGCTCTCCGTGTGCCTATACTATAGCGCTCTCCGTGTGCCTATACTATAGCGCTCTCCGTGTGCCTATACTATAGCGCGCTCCGTGTGCCTATACTATAGCGCGCTCCGTGTGCCTATACTATAGCGCGCTCCGTGTGCCTATACTATAGCGCTCTCCGTGTGCCTATACTATAGCGCGCTCCGTGTGCCTATACTATAGCGCGCACGCCTCATGTTTGTTGAGATGGTTGCCATATGACATTTATCATATCCGGGCGTCCCGTGGATCTCCAGAGAGTCAACCAACCAACCGTCGTATTCATGAGGGAAAACGGATAGAAATCACTATTTAAAATCACTGTTTTTAAAATTACGATGAAGTTAAGTGTGTGACTGTGTGTCAGTCCGTGTGTGATACTGTGAGTGTGCGCTCGTGCATGTGTGTGTGCCATTATAAGACCCTCACCACCCCCGTCGTAGATCTATTGGTAGAAATGCTATAGCTCAGTTTGTCAGTGTGTCCGTCCGTCCGTGGACTCTGAAAACAGGGGTTTTCTAGTCAGGTGGGAGGCAGAGGGCAACCCTCTGGGTCTTATGTGTGGAGACAGTGTGGCTGTAATGAAATAATATTACCTAATAAGACTATATGATAAGAAATGAATGCAACTGATTTGATTTACTTTGTCATTTTACTATGAAAGCAGTGCTTTGTGAGGATAACATAAACAGGAAAATGAGCTTAATAATAATAATGCATTTTCAGTTTTCAATGCATTTATTTTTTGCCGTTTGCCTGGGACGTCCTTATAACCGTACAAGCCCTCGACTTGTACAAATTGTTTTATTTTGGCCCACTGTGTATTTGAGTTTGACATCCCTGCACTGCACTAGACGTAATTCATATCCTATTATGGGCACGTTTGAAAATACCGCACCGGAGCGCACTCGCCTATTACTTTGCATTGCACCGTGCGCTCAGTGCGCTATTTCCGAACGCGCCAGACCATGCATTATGGCATATAGCCTATATCTAAACATAATTATAGGCCTATCTATTATTTTGATGGCAATACTTTTGTACTTTAACCAAGTTTTAAAAAAAAACAAGTACGTCTAGATGGTATTCTACCTCTTAATAATCCCATCAACTCATTAATATAGTTTAATACTGTGTGCAGTCAGTGTACATAATTATACCTAGAAGTGTCTATTTGTATGTCTCTAAATGTTTTGATGAATTGAACAAGGTGGACCCTGTTGTAAACAAGTTTAATGCTTAATTGGGTCGTCCACTCACAGTTAACAGTCTTTGTATTGAGTTTGTGCTTAAAATGTACTGTAATTCTGCAAACTGTTAATACATTTTTCAATCAATCAACAAAAAAACTACTATTACTTCTGGGCAATGGGATATATCCTTCTACAATCTATTCTACCTGTTGACTAGCGTGGTCGCTGATTGGAGGAGGAGTAACCCGTAGCAACAGGTCAGGTAGCACATGAAAGAACCTCCATACGTAAGGCTACAGTGGAACTAAACAGAGCGACGCGGTGTGTGGATGATCAGCTGGAACTATCATGGACAAGTTAAAATCTGTGGTGACTGATGTACGACAGGGTCACCTGGTGCTGCTGGCTGGCCCGTATGGCCATGCAGATGAGGGAGGCGCAGGAGTACGGGGGTCTGACGCTGGGGTCGGCGTGGCCCTCCTTGGCGGGCGGACCGGGCCGATGATGGGGGACGTGTGGTGCAGGGTACCCAGTACTGTGGGAGGTGACGGGGAGGTGTGGTGCAGGGTACCCAGTACTGTGGGAGGTGACGGGGAGGTGTGGTGCAGGGTACCCAGTACTGTGGGAGGTGACGGGGAGGTGTGGTGCAGGGGACCCAGTACTGTGGGAGGTGACGGGGAGGTGTGGTGCAGGGGACCCAGTACTGTGGGAGGTGACGGGGAGGTGTGGTGCAGGGTACCCAGTACTGTGGGAGGTGACGGGGAGGTGTGGTGCAGGGTACCCAGTACTGTGGGAGGTGACGGGGAGGTGTGGTGCAGGGGACCCAGTACTGTGGGAGGTGACGGGGACGTGTGGTGCAGGGTACCCAGTACTGTGGGAGGTGACGGGGACGTGTGGTGCAGGGGACCCAGTACTGTGGGAGGTGACGGGGACGTGTGGTGCAGGGTACCCAGTACTGTGGGAGGTGACGGGGAGGTGTGGTGCAGGGTACCCAGTACTGTGGGAGGTGACGGGGACGTGTGGTGCAGGGTACCCAGTACTGTGGGAGGTGACGGGGAGGTGTGGTGCAGGGGACCCAGTACTGTGGGAGGTGACGGGGACGTGTGGTGCAGGGTACCCAGTACTGTGGGAGGTGACGGGGAGGTGTACGGCCAGTCTGGGAGGTCGGGGAACGGACCTGTTGTTCCCTCTCTCTGGAGGAGGGTCGACAGCACTAGTGGCCGATTTGGGCAGCCGATGGAGGCCGGTTAGGCCGTCGTCTAACAACTGCACCGTAGCCTCGGAGACGGCAGGCGTTTTGTTTAAAGTCTGCACCGTGGCAGCTGCCTGTCTCCTGGTCACCCTGGTGGCCCTCTGAATTCTCTTCACACATGTGGTGGTGTTTTCCATGTCTAGCATCAGAGACCGTCGGCGCTCTGCCTTTTATAGCGCCAAGTCGTCACGTCATTGTGACGTCACCGTGCGCAGTGCGCGTACGGTGCGCCTATACTATAGCGCGCTCCGTGTGCCTATACTATAGCGCTCTCCGTGTGCCTATACTATAGCGCGCTCCGTGTGCCTATACTATAGCGCGCTCCGTGTGCCTATACTATAGCGCTCTCCGTGTGCCTATACTATAGCGCGCTCCGTGTGCCTATACTATAGCACGCTCCGTGTGCCTATACTATAGCGCGCTCCGTGTGCCTATACTATAGCGCGCTCCGTGTGCCTATACTATAGCGCGCTCCGTGTGCCTATACTATAGCGCGCTCCGTGTGCCTATACTATAGCGCTCTCCGTGTGCCTATACTATAGCGCGCTCCGTGTGCCTATACTATAGCGCTCTCCGTGTGCCTATACTATAGCGCGCTCCGTGTGCCTATACTATAGCGCTCTCCGTGTGCCTATACTATAGCGCGCTCCGTGTGCCTATACTATAGCGCGCTCCGTGTGCCTATACTATAGCGCTCTCCGTGTGCCTATACTATAGCGCTCTCCGTGTGCCTATACTATAGCGCGCTCCGTGTGCCTATACTATAGCGCGCTCCGTGTGCCTATACTATAGCGCTCTCCGTGTGCCTATACTATAGCGCGCTCCGTGTGCCTATACTATAGCGCGCACGCCTCATGTTTGTTGAGGTGGTTGCCATATGACATTTATCGTATCCGGGCGTCCCGTGGATCTCCAGAGAGTCAACCAACCAACCGTCGTATTCACGAGAGAAAACGGATAGAAATCACTATTTAAAATCACTGTTTAAAATGACGATGAAGTTAAGTGTGTGACTGTGTGTCAGTCCGTGTGTGATACTGTGCGTGTGCGCTCGTGCATGTGTGTGTGCCATTATAAGACCCTCACCACCTCCGTTGTAGCTCAGTTTGTCAGTGTGTCCGTCCGTCCGTGGACAAAACAGGGGTTTTCAAGTCAGGTGGGAGGCAGAGGGCAACCCTCTGGGTCTTATGTGTGGAGACAGTGTGGCTGTAATGAAATAATATTACCTAATAAGACTGTGATAAGAAATGAATGCAACTGTTTTGGTTTACTTTGTCATTTTACTATGAAAGCAGTGCTTCGTGAGGATAATATAAACAGGAAAATGAGCTTAATAATAATAATGCATTTTCAGTTTTCAATGCATTTATTTTTTGCCGTTTGCCTGGGACGTCCTTATGACCGTACAAGCCCTCGACTTGTACAAATTGTTTTATTTTGGCCCACTGTGTATTTGAGTTTGACATTGATTGATTGATTGAAATATTTATTAACAGTTTGTAGAATTTACAGTACATTTTAAGCACAAACTCAATACAAAGACTGTCAACTGTGAGTGGACGACCCAATTAAGCATTACACTTGTTTACAACAGGGTCCACATTGTTCAATTCATCAAAACATTTAAAGACATACAGACATTTAGAGACATACAAATAGACATTTCTATGTAGCTAAAGTACAGAACAGGAATTCATCATATGGGAAGCAAAAAAGGGAAAAGATACAATATACAGTGAGGGGAAATGGGGGGGAGGGGGGGTGGGGGGGATTCAGATTTTACAGAGGCCAGTTTTGAATTGCAGCCATCCGTAGGTGCCCTTTGAGAGCGGTTTTGAAGGAGTCAAGGGATTCACATGTCTTAATGACTGTTGGTAGGGCGTTCCACATTTTGGTGGCATAGGAGCGAAAATAATTTAGTCCCTTGTTTGTGCCGAATCTGGGTTGTACATGGTTTGTTGCACTCCCTGCACTAGACGTAATTCATATCCTATTATGGGCACGTTTGAAAATACCGCACCGGAGCGCACTCGCCTATTACTTTGCATTGCACCGTGCGCTCAGTGCTATTTCCGAACGCGCCAGACCATGCATTATGGCATAGCCTATATCTAAACATAATTATAGGCCTATCTATTATTTTGATGCCAATACTTTTGTACTTTAACCAAGTTTAAAAAAAAAACAAGTACGTCTAGATGGTATTCTACCTCTTAATAATCCCATCAACTCATTAATATAGTTTAATACTGTGTGCAGTCAGTGTACATAATTATACCTAGAAGTGTCTATTTGTATGTCTCTAAATGTTTTGATGAATTGAACAAGGTGGACCCTGTTGTAAACAAGTTTAATGCTTAATTGGGTCGTCCACTCACAGTTAACAGTATTTGTATTGAGTTTGTGCTTAAAATGTACTGTAATTCTGCAAACTGTTAATACATTTTTCAATCAATCAACAAAAAAACTACTATTACTTCTGGGCAATGGGATATATCCTTCTACAATCTATTCTACCTGTTGACTAGCGTGGTCGCTGATTGGAGGAGGAGTAACCCGTAGCAACAGGTCAGGTAGCACATGAAAGAACCTCCATACGTAAGGCTACAGTGGAACTAAACAGAGCGACGCGCTGTGTGGATGACCAGCTGGAACTATCATGGACAAGTTAAAATCTGTGGTGACTGGCCAGCCACAAGACCGCACTATATTACAGGTAAAAACAAACAATCTACCTTGTTCATAATGTCACGCACACAGCTAAACATGTACGTGTTCCACTTCTGACAATAATAATGTAACACAATAATAACAAACAACAAAAAACATGTGCGACAACTTATTTTTTGTGTAGGCTGCCGAAGAAGCGTCCACTTTGGGCTGGGGCACACGCGTGAAGGGATTCATCGGTTGTTTTGTGATCGGGGTGGTGTGCACAATATTGGTACGTTGTGATTCATTGATTATTTTTCGTTTACTAATCTAATCGTTTAGTTTCCATAAGCTGTACACGCACACAGTGACGGGACACCGCGAAGAGCTACCAATGCTGTTCCACTGGTTTATCATGCTTTGAGGAATGTCTTTTACATTGTTTCTTCTTCTCAAAAGGCCTTCTATTAAAAGTCCTATAGTCAGATGGGGATTCGCAACCTTTTTAATTTCAAGGAAGTTATGAAATGTTTTAGGCCACAGAACCTTTGACACTTGGCAGTGTGTGGGACCCCAATCTGTAGTCTTCAGTGTTCATTTAATGTACCATTTGTACACTACACACTGTACCAAAATATTTAAATTAGGGACGGGACTAATTGCGATTAATTTAGATGAATTAACTACAGAAAAATTAATCGCGATTAACTACATATAAATTAATCGCACCTTTTTTTTTCACCGCGGAACGTTTCTCACTGGGCGCTTTTCTATAGTACTGAAAACTGGAAATAATAAAAAGTCACCCCATTTTGTGTTGCCTAGAACTGGAGGTCTGACAAAAAACAGTAACAATATGAAGTAAGTAGCCTACAGCTTTGTGATGTCACTGAGATGTACTTCTAGTTCTAGGCAACACAGAATGGGGTGACTTTTTATTATTATTTCCACAACAGGTATATTAATGACAGTAAAATGTTGAAAATGAGTGGTATCCTGTAGTCACTATTCATTGATTCACTGGGATACGAAAAAACATTAAAAAAAAAAGGTTTCTCGCTGTTCTCGGGTTGAATATTGATATGCGATTAAAATGCGATTAATCTAGATTAATTAATCGCAAAGCCTCTGATTAATTAGATTTTTTTTTTTAATCGAGTCCCAGCTCTAATTTAAATCATTTAGATGGGGTCCCTCTGAAACCCCTTCAAAGACCACTCCAGTCCTGGGGCCTGGGGGTCCCCACAGCCTGTCAAGAACCTATAGTTCTTATCAAACGTACCAATCAGGCCGTGACCTAGCCCAAAATACAGAAAGGTAACAGAGGGTCCCGAAAGGGGCTAGCAGTGATCCCCCAATTGCCCCAAATAAATAATCATAATTATGTGAACTGTGGACACCCCCCCCCCCCCCCCCCACACTCTGACAAGCACTTGGAATTGTAGGAGTTGAGGAGGCATTACATTTAGTTTGACTCAGTTCCATAGTTAAATATTGTGAAAATAGCCAATCTACAAGACTATTTTCATAATATTTACTCCTTTCTTATAGGGAACAATATTTGACAATTAGTATAATTCGTTGATACTAAAATGTATAGGTATTATTTGTTTAATGTTGATTGAGGAAAAAAAAATGTTGCACATTAATTTAATCATCTGTGGGGTCCTCAAAAGGTATTTGGGGACCCACAAATTACAGACCCAAATATTTGACATGTTTGTTTGGTGCCTTGCAGGGAGTATGTTTTCTGTTCATCCCCAAAGTTGGAATCATTCTCTTCATAGTGATGTACACGTTTGGCAACGTCTGCTCGCTGTGCAGGTAAGACTCCTGTCAAAGAAGTAAACCAACCACTGATTAAAAATGGTGAGCTTTTGTTTCCGGGAAGGTTTTCTTTTTTTTGACAGTATAGCTTTTGTTATCTTTGTCCCGACAGCACAATGTTTCTGATGGGACCTCTGAAGCAACTGAAAAGAATGTGTGACAAAACCAGAGCGCTGGCCACCGCCATCATGCTGGTGAGTGTTACTTACTTCAGTCAGTGCTTCTCAAAACAGACAGACCCCCAAATTGATGGGTTGTCACTAAATAGTTTTTAGCATCTGCCTAACCTCTGTGGACATTCCCTTGTATGTTTGTGTGTGACTCAGAGTAATCTAGTAAGAGAGTGGAGACACTACTAGCGCTGACTCTCATTGTAACAATGGAATGTGGAAGTGCTCATTCTGTCTCAATGGTATAGTTCCAGCCATAGGAGCATTGTTTGGAACTATAGCCCATAGGGACCCGCTCTGCGGCGAGATCAAAGCGTGTAGCTACTCTCCTTCTCTAGTAACTCTACACTCTGACTGAGCATTCCTTGTCGTCTTGGTCATTTCATATTGAAAATATGTTAATCTATTTGTTCATGTTTTGTCCTCTTCCATTTCTTTAGACATGTCTTGTGTTGACTCTCTGTGCAGCGTTCTGGGTGAGTAGTCTTACATTTGATGCAAATAAAGGTGCTGTTTTATGCAGATAATTCAACACAGAGTGACGTATTAAGTTACTGTTTTATGCAGATAATTCAACAAAGTGTGGCATATTGACTAGACCTGGGAAATATGAGTATTATAGCCTAATATTGTGACATGACTTGAGACTTGATTTGTTTTGGTGTACTATATAATGGCAGTTTATTTGACCCTGGTTTTAAGCACTTTTTTATGCTTAAGATATATGAGTATGTACTGTACATTGGCTATTTTGTCTTTCTGACATTTTATTTTAAAGAAAATCTAATGTCACAATATCAAGGTATTTAACTATTGTGATATAAGACTCTTTTGACAGAGTCATCTATATGCTATTATCACATCATCGCCTTGTCTTTCTCTTACAGTGGAAGAACTTTGGTCTGGCTTTGTTATTTGTTATTCTACAATGCTTATCATTTGCCTGGTGAGTTCCAGTTTTGCCTCATTTCCTTTTTAGAGGTTGTATTCACGTTTTTAAAATGAATATATAAAAATGTTTTATATTACAACAACTTGACACAAAGTCACCTTGTGCCACAACAAATCCTGTTTATTTTTGTTTTATTTCAGGTATGGCATGTCGTACATCCCATTCATGAGGTTTGTTAACGTTCTCGTTATTTATTCAAAGCTACGTAATAAATGCACAACATCTAAAAGTGTGTGTGGAGCACGCTCTATGAGTCCATGCCCTAACTGGTGCAATTCTATGACTTCCCAGGGACGCAATTCTGAAGGTCGTTTCATGTGCAATTAAGTGACACCGTTTCACTGGGTTTGGACACCAAGGAGTCTTTAACAACAGGTGGGTGTTTTTCTTAACTCAACAGCCTTGATTACTTGAACCCTATTTCGTGGGAACATTCGGCGAAAATACCAAATCGCATTGCAACACTTTGAGGCTTATAGAGCGTCCGTTTTCATGAAGGTATTTTGGTGTACAGCAAATTACGGGACACGATATGTCTATAGCCAAGGGTGTGTAAGTAGTTAAATCGCTTGACAACAAGTCAGACAGTGGCCTTGTGGTTAGAGTGTCCCCCCTGAAACCGGGAGGTCGGGGGTTCGATCCCGGGCCGGGTCATAAGACTGTAAAAAGGTGATCCAATGCCTCCCTGCTTGGCACTCGGCATCGATGGGTTGGATTGGGGGGTAAAATCAACGAATGGTTCCCGAGCATGGCGCGCGCTGCGGCTCACCGCTCTGAGAGATGGGTCAAATGCGGATAACAAATTTCAGTGCGGTAACGTGTTACTAATCGTACAACTTTGACTTTGAGGCGTGCCAAGTTCTGCCAACAGTGAGGCCTTGAGGCTCGCACGGTGGACCAGAGTGAGCTGCAAGGTTGAAGTTTGAGCAGGCTTAACTGCCCACAGACCTATACAAAGCCAAAGTGCAGAAACTATGGGATTTATTTTTTCTGATATTGGGTTTAAAAGTGTTTCAACTGGTCGGACAAATGAGATATCGGCAAATAAGTGATATTAGCGCTAATTGTAAATATGTTCTTGAGCTAATTGTTTATCCCAAAATCACGAAGGCAAATTTGACCTTTGGGCTGCACGAATAAGTCGGTGAGTCCAAAAACCAGTTAACTGCACTTTGGCTTTGTAGGGCTGTGTATGTATACCAATTCGACCATCCTAATACTTCTGTAGAATATCGTGTGACAGTTGAGTGATGAGTGCGCTGTCTATATCACGTGAATCCCATCCATCTTGGAGAAAACAATAAGGGGAATGTTGGTGCATTTGTCTGAATTGGACCAAACTCGCGAGTCATGCTCCAGTTTTTGGGTGATAAGGTGACCACCGAAACGGTGGATAGTAAAAACAGAAAAATGTGTGAGCGTCTTATCACCGTGAGGTCATGTTGTAGTTTTCGCCTTAACTCCCCATTTTGATCTATCTTCACAGTAACGGTGAAGTGTACAAAAAATTGGTTTTAACCGGTGTTGTAAGGATTAAATGTCTCTTAGGTTCATGTCCATTATATTCAGCTTCCTGTGGTGTTTGTGGTACATCACATTGTGGCTCAACATGGATAATGTGAACATGAATGCAGCAGTAATAATAATAATAATGTGAACATGACGTCCGTTTCTCTCATTCCTCCTCTCTTCAGATCTCCTACATCTTGTTCCCGGAGGTGCCGAGACTCCTCTCCCTGCTCGTCGATTCATCATTCAAAGATGTCAGATTCTTCCTGAAATTAAAAAAACCAAGTCCTCTCCACCTATAGCTGTGACCTAGACGTATCAGACCCAGAACAGTTGCAGAATCCCTCTTTCTGATTCACAGCTATTACTAGCTCTGGTCCATAGCTCTAATGCTGTTGCATTTAGAGCTATGTTACTGTCGACTTCCGGTGCTTGCGTAAATGCAGACCAGTCTCTCTTCTGTAGCGTAAATAAAAAGAACGTTTTACCTACTCGCCAATACAAAGGCTGCTTGTGTCATTAGAAAGCCCACTTTCCTTAGAGGACGCACACTGAGCCCCCCCCCACCACATGTATAAAATGCACTTTTTGGCCAGAAAGGGACTTTCTTTTTCATCTGAAGGAAGAATCTTGTCTGAGGTTTTCTCTTGGCAATATCGGTATGAGGGCGCAGTGGAGTAACAAAGTATTTTTCTTCTAGTATTTGTAAAGTATTTGTATTGGTAAGTAGGCAAATTATTCTTTATATTTACGCTATAGACGAGAGGCTGGTCTGCATTTACGCGAGCGCCGGAAGTCGACAGTAACGTATCTCTAAATGCAACGGCATTAGAGCTATGGACCAAGTAAGTAAGTAAATTTTATTTATAGAGCACTTTTCAAAGCAAAGTTAAGTGCTGTACAGCAAAAACAACAATATAAACAATCAAGTTAAAACGAGGCACAAAAGCGCAAACGCAACACAGAATAAGAGCAGAAACATAAATTGACAACAATGATGGTCAAAATAAAAGTTTACAAGACAGGACCTGAGGGGTCTTACATTTGGTTTTGCCACCAGTAAGTCTGTTAGAGCTATGGACAATTTACAATTACAATTTACAATTTAGGCATTTAGCAGACGCTCTTAATCCAGAGCGATTTACAATAATCAAGAACAAAAGCATGGGAATACATCACAAAAGCATTTATCATAAAACATGCGTAAGCTAAGAAAGTAACAGTGGAATATCTATATTATGAGACTATACATATAAACTATATATATATACTACTATGCTATACATATGTACTATGGCGTGCTATGACTATATACAATGCAATTATAGTGCTGTCTACATAACATGCTATAACCAGTAGCACCAGTATGGACCAGTAGCATTAGAGCTATGGACCAGAGCATTAGAGCTATGGACCAGAGCTAAGCTGATACTAACACATGTTCCACTTTTGCTGATCCTTCGTTAACCACTTGAGCATCCACTATTTCTCGGGAAACATTTGTCAAAGAATATCAGATCTGCAAGCTCACAGCACGTCACTAAAGAGGGATGCAAAGGGGATGAAACCCTAAGCTGATTTTGTATTTTAATGAAATGAACACTCAGGATTTTGCTGTAAACAAAACATTTTTTATTTTTTTACATGACCTTCAATGTCAAATGGCATTAATGTTTCTCTATGTGGATCATTATGCTTGGCCACCCAGTCTGCAAATCCAAAAGAGCCCACAAGAGGTCAGCATTTGATCAATGGTGTTTTAGTCTTGCTTAATTTAGGGAAGTTGATATATAGCTTTATGATAAAATACCTGTTTTTGTGTGAAGCAAATGGAGTTTTATTTTTTATTAAATAAGCTAATGTATATAAATAAAATGTATGCCCTTATTTGACTTTAAGTGTGTTTTTCCTAGTAGCGGTCGCCGGTTATCTACCAAAACAATCTAGATATTGATATACAAACTTGTAGGCTATTATTGTAATGTGCTCAACCGATTTGTTCTTATTTTAAGGGTATTATTATTAATCCTGTGGATATTGCATCTTAAACTAAACGTGTTTTACATTTAAAATATACATGCAATGATGCAAGTGTATATTTCAGAACGCGCGCGGCTAAAAGTCAGAACGCGCGCGGCTAAAACGTCAGATCTACAAGCTCACAACGCGTCGCCATGCGACGCGCTGTGAGCTTGTAGATCTGACATTTTCCTCTGAATTCTACTAGTGTGCTGTGTGACGTCACGTTCCAGGAAGTAGGGGAGATCAACATTGGCGCGTTGTGTGTACAAACTGTACATGTTTCTAAACTATCCCTCCGCAGTCAGTCACGCACTTTATTTATAATAATATTAATAAACAGTAAACATGTCTAGCTTCTATGTGAGTGTACAGAACAGCGTTACAACCAAGAAGAAGAAGAAGAAGAACAATGTTTCTCACAAGGACTTGGAACAGTGGGGATTACAAGGTTTGTTTTATTAATATTTCATTCATAGGACAAATGTTTGTCTTACTGTAGTTTGAACGTAGATTTAGACTCGATGTACAGCACATACCTTTCCAAAAATGCATGGAAAAGTTGGTTTATTTCCATAATTCCATTCAAAAAGTGTAACTTTCATAGATTCAGTGCACACAACGTAAATTATTTCAACAGTTTTTGTTTTTGTTTATCTTTACACAATGTTTGCTTCCAGCTCATAAAACCCACTAAAACAGAATTAAAAGAAAATTTGATACTGTGAAGAAATCTATAATCCATGAAAGTTAAACTTTTTTTTTAATGGAATTATGGAAATAATATGATATTATTATTTTTTGGAAAGGTGCTGTATTTATAGATTCTGACATGATTCTGACATGACAGAATCAATAAATACATACGAGAGTCTAAATCTTAGGCTAGTTTGAACGCAGTAGTGAAAGAGATTCTTTTTTTTTTACTTGACTAAAAGTGACATTGAATATACCACCATGTAGAAACTATATAGCCTACTCTGACTGCATTTTAAAGTCATCGGTCACCCTCTTGTATTTTGCAGACAGTATCAAACATGAAAGAACTATTATGCAGAATGCATTTCATAATAATATAATGTATTGTAAATTAGTAATGCATGATTAATCATCATCACTTTTACGTTGGTGGCAGATTTTAATTACTTTAAGTTTGCAGAAAAAAGCACAGGAAAGTACAGTTCAATCTGCTAAAAGGATTTAATTATAACCCAATAATGCACTAATATGGCTTGTTTCCATTGGGGTCCTTCATATTCAGTACTTACTCTAGATATGCAAACTTTAAGTAACTAAAAAGTACAGTATTTCCTCTTAACAGGTTTCCCCCTCACTGTATATGTTTTTACCTCTATGATGATTTCCTGTTTTTGGCTATATAGAAGTGTATATTTGTACGTCTCTATATGTCATGATGAATTGAACACGGTGGACCCTCTTGTCAACAAGTGTAATGCTTTATGGCGTCGTCCACAGTTAACAGTTTTGTATTGAGTTGTACTTTAAATGTACTGTAATTCTCCAATCTGTTAATACATTATTTATTCAATCAATCAATCAGGTTAAGGTATAGTGGAGTAGAAGTATCAACAACAAATGTAAATATTAAAGGAAAGTACAGTACTTCATTAATTAGTAGTGAACTTAGTTTTATCTTTTTTCTAAGTGTCTTTAAATGTTCTGTTCTGAGTTGAAAATGGAGAAAAAAGTATTTTGTACATTCCATGAACTGTACTTCTGAAAACCGTTAATACAATTTCCAATCAATCAATTTCAATCAAACTTGAGTACTTGGTTACTTTGCTGCAGCACATGTTTTTGAACTGTGTTTTTCTAACAGGCATCACGCTGAGGTCCTATCAGCTGGACGGGGTCCAGTGGCTGATTGGTTGCCAGGACAACCAGGAGGGATGCATTCTGGGAGACGAGATGGGGCTGGGCAAAACCTGCCAGGTGTGTTGTTGATGAGGATTCTGATTATCAGGCCTGACATTTGGCCCAAAACAATATTAAAGCAAGCTGGGGCGGCCCATTCATTGGGCGGTCCACTGGAGTGGGCGGTCCACTGGAGTGGCCAGTTCAGGCCTGATAATAACCTACGAGTTTGCAAAGCTGTGCTTCGAAATGATGATGTCATGTTGTCCTGTTTAACTTTCAACGTGATCTATCCATGCCGATCGTGTTTACGTTTACAAAAGGTGCCGGCGGAAGTGTCATCCTCTTTCAGAAACGGACAGCAGGGGTACTTTAAGCTGCTTGCGGTGCTCTCTCACCCTCCGTTGTTTTAGTGCTTCTTGCATCGATTATGTTCGACTCTGTGAAGCACTTCAGACTAACTGAATTGAGAAAGGGGGTCCTGGGATGCAATACTTACTCGGTACTGTACTCTAACAACGTTGAAGTAAGACTTATAAAATGTCCCATATAAAATGACCCATCTAAGAGACCACCCCTGGGTCCCCGGGACCCATTACATTGAAAACCTATTTACATCACTGTTCAAAGTGTTCATCAGTCATCATCCCTAAGAAGTTTTCTCCTAAATGTGTCCTGTCGGCCCAGGCCGTAGCGTAACGGTCTGGGCACCGGACTGGTAATCCAGTCGCAGTGTGCCGCGGGTTCGACTCCCGGACCCGACACGGCCTTTACTGCATGTCATCCCCCCATCTCTCTCCCGTTTCCTGTCAGCCTACTGTCTGTCCCTTCAAAAATCAATAAAAGGCGTAAGCCGCAAAAAAAAAAAAAAAAAAATATGTGTCCTGTCACTGTCCTATCTAACCTATTTACATCACTGTTCATCAGTCATCGTCCCTAAGAAGTTTTCTCCTAAATGTGTCCCCGAACAGACCATCTCTCTGCTGGTGTTTTGTCCTAAGTGTGTCCTGTCTCCGTCCCCTAACAGACCATCTCTCTGCTGGTGTTTTGTCCTAAATGTGTCCTGTCTCCGTCCCCGAACAGACCATCTCTCTGCTGGTGTTTTGTCCTAAATGTGTCCTGTCTCCGTCCCCTAACAGACCATCTCTCTGCTGGTGTTTTGTCCTAAATGTGTCCTGTCTCCGTCCCCGAACAGACCATCTCTCTGCTGGTGTTTTGTCCTAAGTGTGTCCTGTCTCCGTCCCCTAACAGACCATCTCTCTGCTGGTGTTTTGTCCTAAATGTGTCCTGTCTCCGTCCCCGAACAGACCATCTCTCTGCTGGTGTTTTGTCCTAAATGTGTCCTGTCTCCGTCCCCTAACAGACCATCTCTCTGCTGGTGTTTTGTCCTAAATGTGTCCTGTCTCCGTCCCCTAACAGACCATCTCTCTGCTGGTGTTTTGTCCTAAATGTGTCCTGTCTCCGTCCCCTAACAGACCATCTCTCTGCTGGTGTTTTGTCCTAAATGTGTCCTGTCTCCGTCCCCTAACAGACCATCTCTCTGCTGGTGTTTTGTCCTAAGTGTGTCCTGTCTCCGTCCCCGAACAGACCATCTCTCTGCTGGTGTTTTGTCCTAAGTGTGTCCTGTCTCCGTCCCCTAACAGACCATCTCTCTGCTGGTGTTTTGTCCTAAGTGTGTCCTGTCTCCGTCCCCTAACAGACCATCTCTCTGCTGGTGTTTTGTCCTAAATGTGTCCTGTCTCCGTCCCCTAACAGACCATCTCTCTGCTGGTGTTTTGTCCTAAATGTGTCCTGTCTCCGTCCCCGAACAGACCATCTCTCTGCTGGTGTTTTGTCCTAAATGTGTCCTGTCTCCGTCCCCTAACAGACCATCTCTCTGCTGGTGTTTTGTCCTAAATGTGTCCTGTCTCCGTCCCCGAACAGACCATCTCTCTGCTGGTGTTTTGTCCTAAGTGTGTCCTGTCTCCGTCCCCTAACAGACCATCTCTCTGCTGGTGTTTTGTCCTAAATGTGTCCTGTCTCCGTCCCCGAACAGACCATCTCTCTGCTGGTGTTTTGTCCTAAATGTGTCCTGTCTCCGTCCCCTAACAGACCATCTCTCTGCTGGTGTTTTGTCCTAAATGTGTCCTGTCTCCGTCCCCTAACAGACCATCTCTCTGCTGGTGTTTTGTCCTAAATGTGTCCTGTCTCCGTCCCCTAACAGACCATCTCTCTGCTGGTGTTTTGTCCTAAATGTGTCCTGTCTCCGTCCCCTAACAGACCATCTCTCTGCTGGTGTTTTGTCCTAAGTGTGTCCTGTCTCCGTCCCCGAACAGACCATCTCTCTGCTGGTGTTTTGTCCTAAGTGTGTCCTGTCTCCGTCCCCTAACAGACCATCTCTCTGCTGGTGTTTTGTCCTAAGTGTGTCCTGTCTCCGTCCCCTAACAGACCATCTCTCTGCTGGTGTTTTGTCCTAAGTGTGTCCTGTCTCCGTCCCCTAACAGACCATCTCTTTGCTGGTGTTTTGTCCTAAGTGTGTCCTGTCTCCGTCCCCTAACAGACCATCTCTTTGCTGGTGTTTTGTCCTAAATGTGTCCTGTCTCCGTCCCCTAACAGACCATCTCTCTGCTGGTGTTTTGTCCTAAGTGTGTCCTGTCTCCGTCCCCTAACAGACCATCTCTCTGCTGGTGTTTTGTCCTAAGTGTGTCCTGTCTCCGTCCCCTAACAGACCATCTCTCTGCTGGTGTTTTGTCCTAAGTGTGTCCTGTCTCCGTCCCCGAACAGACCATCTCTCTGCTGGTGTACTTGACGGGAGCCCAGCGGGACGCCGGTCCATTCCTGGTTCTGAGCCCGCTCTCTGTGATGGAGAACTGGAGACAGGAGATGGAGCGGTACGGCACTACTCACAGACTACAACCTTTTACCTAAATGTTTGATTGGTCTGTTAGGACTAGATACCGACCGACTGGGTCTGACTCCAATACCAATGTTGGACAGTCCTATAGTCAGACCGCCACTCATTGCCTGTGTTTTGACCAGTCAGACTCTAGTCAGAGTCACAAATCATGTCTGCCGTTACCTGAAGACTCAACTCTTCACAGCAGTGTTGATTTTGTCGACTAAAACTACCTTTTTTCACTGACGAAAACGAAATAAAAAACGGAGCTATAAGCATGATAAACCGCATAATGCTGTGCATCTCTTCCTGCAGCTTCTCTCCGTCTCTGAGCGTGCTGTGCTACAGCGGAGACAAAGACAGGAGGGCTGAATATAATGCTGTGCCTCTCTTCCCACAGCTTCTCTCCGTCTCTGAGCGTGCTGTGCTACAGCGGAGACAAAGACAGGAGGGCTGAATATAATGCTGTGCCTCTCTTCCCGCAGCTTCTCTCCGTCTCTGAGCGTGCTGTGCTACAGCGGAGACAAAGACAGGAGGGCTGAACTCCAGAAGGACCTCCAGAACCTGAGCTTCCATGTTCTGCTCACCACGTACGAGGTGAGCATCATGCTCTGAATGCCAGGGAGGGGCTTGGTCTAAATGCAAAGCAGCCGTTCCCAGTGCCCCGCTGGTTGGGAAGGACTGCTTTGCATTTAAACAAAACCCCTGGCATGAGGATGGCATGAGGGTGTAGAGTAGCAGTGGCAGCCATTTTGTGGTGCCACAGATAGAAAACCCTTACATTTATTTTAGAGAAAATATCCATATACATAATTTTAAGCCTGGAACCAAGCCACCCAGGCTCCTGGTGTTTTTGTACATAAAACATTTGACTCTGTGTCTGTGATGGGTTGGAACGGGGGAACACTGAGGATTTTCAAGTGGCCCACCCATCTGACATGGGTTGGACGGTGGCCCACCCATCTGAGATGGGTTGGACGGTGGCCCACCCATCTGACATGGGTTGGACGGTGGCCCACCCATCTGACATGGGTTGGAACGGGGGAACACTGAGGATTTTCAAGTGGGCCCAGGTCCATAAAGGGTTGGGAGCCAAGCTGTGTTACATCATTCTTTACCAGAATGGAAAGATCAACTGTTGCTGAATTTCTCTTCCTTGTTTTTTTTTCCAGTTATGTCTCAAAGATGCTTCGTTCTTGAGAAGGTGAGCACTGCAGTCTGCCTTGTTTTCAAACCAGTGTTCATTTGACCCTGAATGGACTCCAGACTGACCCCATGGTTCAGTCCATATATAGGCCGACCCATGTCTTCAGTCTGGTCCATAATTCCATATAGGCCATTATTTGACTTCTTTCAGTTTTAGCAATTATGCAGCAGTGTCTTGATTTTGTTTAGCACTTTCATCCATCGTTTGGTCGAAAGTTTTCAAAAATAGCAGATCTGAGCTTCGTGTACAGTGAGCTTATTTTCAAAATATCGTCGCAAGCATCAGACATTGGTGGTCTAGGACTAGACTAGGATCTCATACCACACAACCGGGCTCAAGTGTGAATAGTTAGATGTATACTGAGTGAAGGAATGCATTATTTTCTGTCTTAGTTTACAATGAACCACGGACAAAACAACGAAAACAGAACAATTTCATCATTATGCATGTACATACAGTATCCAACCAACCCGCACAATACTTTTTAATACTCTTTGTACGCGTGTCAAGTTTATTTATTCTTTACTTAATGCTTGCGTGAACTGTAGACATGGGTCTACTCTGTACCAGTCAGTCCAGATTAGAACCATCATGTGAATTCCTGATGTCCCAACAGGTGGAAGTGGAAGGTTCTGGTGGTGGACGAGGCCCACAGACTGAAGAACCAGAACTCACTGTTGCACAGAACCCTGACGGAGGTACTGAACCCAGTTACCCAGATCAAATATATAGTTTAACCCATTCTGACCTGAGATCAGATTCATATGAGGTTTCCACTGGACACACACTGGTCTGATTAACCCATTTTGACCTGAGATCAGATTCTAAAAATGTCAGTCGCTCTTCGATTCTTCAAAAATAGCAGACCTACAAGCTCGTAGCGCGCCACTCGGTGGCGCGCTATGAGCTTGTAGATCTGCTATTTTTCAATAGCTAAAGCATAACATGACGCTGACACCGAAATGGGTTCCCGTTCAGAATGGGATAATAATATCGTTTGCATGTTTGTGACAGGCCTAAGCGTTCTCCCCTTACTCGACTACACACACCGGAACAGTTTTGATATTCAAATATTCAAAAATGTCCCCTTATGCACAAGATCGGAATCTGTCCCAAATAATCGGACACACCTCTAGTACTATCCATCATCAACACACAATGTACCAATGAGACGCAGAGCGAGTGGATGGAAATGGATTAGTGACTCTGAGGACCAATTATAACCCATTCTGACCTGAGATCAGATTCATACGAGGTTTCCGCTGGACACACACACTGGTCTGATTGACCCATTCTGACCTGAGATCAGATTTAAAAAAATGTCAGTCGTTCTTCGATTGTTCAAAAATAGCAGACCTACAAGCTCGTATCGCGCCACTCGGTGGCGCGATATGAGCTTGTAGATCTGCTATTTTTCAATAGATAAAGCATAACATGATGCCAACACCAAAATGGGTGCCCGGTCAGAATGGGTTATAATAAAGATAAGGCTGAAAAGTGAAATGAATGAATGAATGACTGAGTTTATTTCGAAACATTATTTGAAATCAAATACATTAAAACAAAACCGAAACAAAAAGAAAATACTCCAACAATGTCCGAAAAGGAGTAGGGTGAAGTATTAAACTTATTAAGCCCCTACCCCCCCTTTTGCTTTTACCCATATGACTTAAAAAAAAAATATATATACATGTATACACACATATATTTACAACAACCCAATTTATCGTTGCTTAACCCATTCTGACCGGGCACCCATTTTGGTGTCGGCATCATGTTATGCTTTAGCTATTTAAAAATAGCAGATCTACAAGCTCATATCGCGCCACCGAGTGGCGCGATACGAGCTTGTAGGTCTGCTATTTTTGAAAAAAAATCGAAGAACGACTGACATTTTTAGAATCTGAACTCAGGTCAGAATGGGTTCGTCAGACCAGTGTGTGTCCGGCGGAAACCTCTTATGAATCTGATCTCAGGTCAGAATGGGTTAACTAAAAAAATAATATATATACAGTATATATATATCCAAAGGCCCACAACGGGCTGGATTGCCACAAAGGTGCTAGGACAGACGACCAGAGTTGTGTTGACTCAATGCGTGACTTAACTCCAGTGTTAATTGTGTCCACACACACAGTTCACGGTGGGCTTCCGGGTTCTTCTGACCGGGACCCCCATCCAGAACAACCTGCAGGAGGTCTACGCCCTGCTCAGCTTCATCCAGCCCAGCCTCTTCCCCGAGCACGACAAGGACCACTTCGTCAGCTGCTACGCCCGTGTGCAGGAGCGCCCCGCTCTGGGTAAGGAAAGATGTTACTGTCGCACACATCCGTTGTTCTGGTGGTGAACACAGCCAGTGAACTACAGTTTAATGTATCTGTATATTGTGACGGCCCTGCCCCCTCTGCCTCTGCTCAGTAGGCTATCTGGCAGCCTGGGTGATTAGGGCAGAGTGGAGCAGGCCGTCAGGCCAACTGTGTACACCTGAGTGGGGTGTGGTCTGGGAGAGTATATAAGGGCCTCTCCTTCCATGCTCTCAAGCCAGCCATCTTACCTTCCTTTCAAGCAGTTGCACACCTTTTACAACACTCACACACAGCACACTCCATACATCCATACACTGCATACATGACTGATTACTGACATTGTCACATCTCATACCAGTTTATTTGATTATTGCTTACTTATTTTAACTTAGAATAATAAATATAATATAAAAGGTTTGCCTTGTGTGTGGACTCCCTTTTTGTCATGTATTGCCCTAGAGTGCATGACAAATGGGGGCTCGTCCTTAAGGTCAGTTTGATTGTAAAACAAAATTAGTTTTTTGATTGAAATTGGTTTGTACCTTGTTTTGTTGGGAGTTGCACACACAAGTTTGGTTTTGGTTTTGAATTCCTTTTAGGAGCTGGAATTAGAACAGCATTTGGCCCCAGAGGTAAGTGTTGGGACTTGCGGGTTACAGGGGTAGGTTGGGGTATGTTTTTTTTGTGAACAAACCCCAAGAGACTGGTGCCGATAGGGTATCAGTTTTTTTGTTTTGTTCTTTATTTTACCCGTAGTGTGGTTTTTGTGTAGCGGTGGATTCTGAGGGTCACAATGGGTGGCTGGAGGGGAGAAATCCTCATGCTCAGTGGCCGACCGTAGGATGAAGTTATGTAGGTAGTATATAGGATCATTAGGTAGATTAGGGTGGGGTTTGTTCCACTTTTTGCTTAAACTGCCTTACTGCCCCACACTTGCCTTGTACCTTATAGCCCCAACACTATCTTTTTGGTAATCTGCATAATACAAATTACTGCCATTGTACAAAGTTTAAGTCACCGTCTATTGAATTGTTGAACAAGATTTTATTCAGTACCCAAGCATTTGTAAGAGAATGAAGAGTATCATACAGGCTAACATGGAGGATTCTGGGAGTGCTGGTGAATGGGGGAATAAGAGTGGTGCAAGTTTTATGACTGGGTTGTGTATTTTGAACATGGCTATGCAATTTAAGTGTCTGACAAACGTCTTCCATAAGTTTAAAACTGGACTGGTGAGCATTTGGGGAATTCAGGGATTTATTGTGAACATATGAATAAAATGTTCAATGACAACATGGCCCAAACAGTGCTTTTCAGGTTGCATGATGTGTTGTGGGTGACCCAGGCGGTGCTTTTCAGGTTGCATGCGCTGGGGGTTGGATTCAGTTTGTCATTTGGCTGTGGTGTGTTGCCTTTGATTGGCAAAAAGCACAATTTGTTGGTGTGTGCCTCCTTTGATGTCCTGTTGAGGGCAAGGAGGACACTTTGGTCCACGGACTAAGCCTGGCATATAGGCTTAAGTCCAAATTCATTTGGATGGCCCATAAATTATTTGGGTCCTAGATCCTGAATTCCAGATACATGGTAGCTTGCCAGCCTTGCTTATTGGACTTAAATTGCTTCAGTCACTGAAAATGTCAAACCCAGTTGGCTGTATGTATTTCAGTCATGGAAACCACTTGCACTGACTCTTGCACTCATTTTTCAGTAGTATACTGACATGTTTTGTGATACCTAATCAGATGCCGATGTAATGGGGTTTTTTTGTAGCTACAATTGGGATGTTCAACATATTAAAGGTTACCCTAGAATAATGTGTAACCTGTTTTGCTTACATATCTTGTTTTCCTCAATAGACTATCCTGTCTCCGGCTCTCTTAAATCGCTCCTGTGCACTAGGTTGCTGAGGCTGGGGGCAGGATGGTGTGGCAAAGTGGGGAGGCAGGTATTTATGGATATAGCATAGGTGTACATTTGTTTGGTAAGCCTTGTTGCATTGTTATAAAGTTAAAGATGAAGAGGTGGCTAATTGATTTTATTAGGACAAGTGTTTGTTATATTATTGTTTGCTAATTTGTGGTTTGCTTTCTGTAGATAATGTGGTGGAACCACATTCTTATGGAGGGGGGTGTGACGGCCCTGCCCCCTCTGCCTCTGCTCAGTAGGCTATCTGGCAGCCTGGGTGATTAGGGCAGAGTGGAGCAGGCCGTCAGGCCAACTGTGTACACCTGAGTGGGGTGTGGTCTGGGAGAGTATATAAGGGCCTCTCCTTCCATGCTCTCAAGCCAGCCATCTTACCTTCCTTTCAAGCAGTTGCACACCTTTTACAACACTCACACACAGCACACTCCATACATCCATACACTGCATACATGACTGATTACTGACATTGTCACATCTCATACCAGTTTATTTGATTATTGCTTACTTATTTTAACTTAGAATAATAAATATAATATAAAAGGTTTGCCTTGTGTGTGGACTCCCTTTTTGTCATGTATTGCCCTAGAGTGCATGACAATATGTTCTGTTCTGGTTCTGAACAGCCAGTGAGCTCCAGAGCGTCCTGGAGCCCTTCCTCCTGCGTCGGGTCAAGTCCGAGGTGGCCACCGACCTCCCCAAGAAGACGGAGCTGGTGGTCTACCACGGCATGTCCGCCTTGCAGAAGAAGTACTACAAAGCCATCCTGATGAAGGACCACGGTGAGGCCTCTCTCTAACCCCTCCTCCTCTCTAACCCCCTCCATCCTGATGAGGGACCACGGTGAGGCCTCCCTCTAACCCCTCCTCCTCTCTAACCCCCTCCATCCTGATGAAGGACCACGGTGAGGCCTCTCTAACCCCTCCTCCTCGAGTTGCTCACCCAGCGTGTGAGGCGTTTTCACCCCTTCTTCCAGGTTGGAAAACTCGTGGCAGATCGCACCAGGCGATGATTGTATTTTTTCTTACTTTATGATATTTATAATTACATAAACACTGCTGCCTCTCCATCTCATCTCTCTCTCTCTCTCTCTGTGTCTCTCTCTCTCTCTCTCTCTCTCTCTCTCCCCCTCCCTCCCTCCCCCCCCTCTCTTTCTTCCAACCCTAGAATATATATTTTTCTTTCTTTTATACAGATTTGGCACATACACATGAAGCATTTAACTGTTGCATGGCCTCTGGCCGTCTGAAATGGCTTAAAACAAAACTTGAAACTGCAATAAATAGCTGATCTGCAAGCTCACAGCTATTTGATTTTGAGCTATTTTTGAAATAGTTGGACAGCCCCGCAACATAGCTACACTACGCCCGATTGAAAGTATTTAAACCGGCACAAATAAGCTTCTGAATTGAAATGTAATTGAAATAAAGCATGATATAACGGGTCGTTAAGAGGAAGCAATCTGATTGGTTGAAACGGTTTCTAGCCGTTGATCAAACCAGCACCGTTCACCACCTAATCAAAACAAAGAATTCAGCCGCTCTGTTCTCTCAGAGCACTAGCTAGGCTAGCTAGTTTCTTGGGACATTTGTGGTTAAAAAAATATATTTTTTAGCGATTTTCATAGTTTTAAGGGTAACTGTTGTAGAATTGCAATATTACACTTGAGGGTGTGGTTAACGTGATAATTGCCACTTCAGTGATGCTTGCGGAAGTCGACTTCGTCTCGTTCCTGACCGTGTCACTGTCGTGGCAATGATCACGTTAAACAACACCCTCTCGTGTAATATTGCTTAATTAATGCTAGAGTAATGGATGTGTTTGTTCTGTCCAGAGGCCTTTGCTGATTGGCAGGGCAACAAGACCAGGCTGTTGAACATCCTCATGCAGTTGAGGAAGTGTGTGGACCACCCCTACCTGTTCGATGGTCAGTGGTGTGTGTGTGTGTGTGTGTGTGTGTGTGTGTGTGTGTGTGTGTGTGTGTGTGTGTGTGTGTGTGTGTGTGTGTGTGTGTGTGTGTGTGTGTGTGTGTGTGTGTGTGTGTGTGTGTGTGTGTGTGTGTGTGTGTGTGTGACTGACTCATGTGTTTCAACTGCCATGTTCATGCACAATAATGAAAATGATGCTTTTTCAGATGTCACAGCTAATACACCTGATATTGTTGTTGTTGTTGATGAGGACAGTAGAGAAGTGACCATTTTGGAAGTGGCATCATGTACATTTAACCACAGTCTGGAAGAGGCATTCCACCAAGGTGCTTAAGTACCAGGGTCTTAAGGATGCTGTTATACAGCTTGGCTACAGATGTAAACTATACTTGTGTTCATATTTGGAAGCCTCGGTAATGTCCATAAATCAGTCGTGAGGGGCCTGCAGGTTGCAGGCATGCCCAATAAGCCGAGAGCTGATCAGGCATCGGCAACATTCTGTTCAGTGTCTGCAGTAATTGGCAGTCGCCATATATGGAGAAGGCGATGCTTTCTGTACCCGTGATCTGTATCCTGAAGCACTTGTTGTAGAGTTTTCTCAAGTTTGCGTATCCACTATTGTTTGTGTTCTTGTAAAGTGTGTGTGTGTGTGTGTGTGTGTGTGTGTGTGTGTGTGTGTGTGTGTGTGTGTGTGTGTGTGTGTGTGTGTGTGTGTGTGTGTGTGTGTGTGTGTGTGTGTGTGTGTGTGTGTGTGTGTGTGTGTGTGTGTGTGTGTGTGTGTGTGTGTGTGCGCGCACGCACGTGTGCATGCTCCCCTACCTGTTTGATGGTCAGTGATCATGATCAGGGATGCTAGAATGAAACTGATAAAAGTCAAATTTAAGTATTCTACAGCCCTGACGAATATGTCTCTCTCTCTCTGTCTCTCTCTCTCTCTCTTTCTCTCTCTCTGTGTCTCTCTCTCTCTCTCTCTCTCTCTGTGTCTCTCTCTGTCTCTCTCGCTCTCTCTCTCTGGTGTAGGAGTGGAGCCAGAGCCGTTTCAGATGGGCGAGCATCTGATCCAAGCCAGCGGGAAACTGTGTCTGCTGGACAGTATGCTGGTCTATCTCCACAAAGAGTCAGTTATACTGTCTGTCTGTCTGTCTGTCTGTCTGTCTGTCTGTCTGTCTGCTAGACAGCATTTTGGTCCCTTTCTCTTCTGTTTCCTACATTTAGTGTATAATTATCATTTCAAAACAGTTCTTTCTTTTTTCTTAGTAACTTCGTCGACAAAGAAAATAAATTCCATAAAACAGAAAACAAATGTTTAGGTAGCAGTGAAAAATAGGCAATCTACACGCTCACGACGTTGCGCGAAGCGACACGTTGTGAGCTTGTAGATCTGCTATTTTCACCAGTTTGAGTCTTAAACCTTGACGTCTTCTGTGTGCCCTCCTGGTAAACCTGACCTGCTAATAGTTCAGAAGCAAAGCAGAGCAGAGCGTTCGCACCATTCTGTGTATGTGTACACGACTTTAATTTACCTTTAATTTACCGAACAGGGGTGTTAATATAATTTACTGCCGCTTGTCACGTTTGCGTGCAGAGCAGAACGTTCGCACCGTTCTGTCTACACAACCTTCCAAAGATGAAACGATCTCAACATCGGAATGTGTTGAAGCCCTGGAGGACTTTTCTCACGGGAAGACACTGACTCGCGTGTCTTGTTGTTGTGGTTTTTCACTTTCAATTAGGGCTGTCAAATCACTCAAATGACTTAACATTTAATCAGATTAGTCACAGTTTAAAAATGAATTAGTCGTGATTAATCACCATTCGAACTATGTCCAAAAATATATATATATATATTTTTTTTTGGACATGTATACAAGAAAAGGGCAGATCCTTTTCTTGGGTCCGTCCAATGATCCCTGGGTCGGCGGTTCGAATCCCGGCTCCTCCTCCTGTCCTACATGTGGAAGTGTCCTTGGGCAAGACGCTGAACCCCACGTCGCCTCCAGTGAGTCGGTTGGTGTGAGGATGTGAGCATCGCCACTGTCGGTGTGTGAATGTGGGAAGTGAGGACGCTGGCGTCGACTGTTCGCCGCTTCACCTCCCAATGTATGAATGAATGAAGTCAATGAACCTTCACCTCCCAATGTATGAATGAACCTTCACCTCCCAATGTATGAATGAACCTTCACCTCCCAATGTATGAATGAACCTTCACCTCCCAATGTATGAATGAACCTTCACCTCCCAATGTATGAATGAACCTTCACCTCCCAATGTATGAATGAATGAACCTTCACCTCCCAATGTATGAATGAACCTTCACCTCCCAATGTATGAATGAATGAAGTCAATGAACCTTCACCTCCCAATGTATGAATGAACCTTCACCTCCCAATGTATGAATGAACCTTCACCTCCCAATGTATGAATGAACCTTCACCTCCCAATGTATGAATGAATGAACCTTCACCTCCCAATGTATGAATGAACCTTCACCTCCCAATGTATGAATGAATGAACCTTCACCTCCCAATGTATGAATGAATGAACCTTCACCTCCCAACGTATGAATGAATGAACCTTCACCTCCCAATGTATGAATGAATGAACCTTCACCTCCCAATGTATGAATGAATGAACCTTCACCTCCCAACGTATGAATGAATGAACCTTCACCTCCCAATGTATGAATGAATGAACCTTCACCTCCCAACGTATGAATGAATGAACCTTCACCTCCCAATGTATGAATGAATGAACCTTCACCTCCCAATGTATGAATGAATGAACCTTCACCTCCCAACGTATGAATGAATGAACCTTCACCTCCCAATGTATGAACGAATGAACCTTCACCTCCCAATGTATGAATGAATGAACCTTCACCTCCCAACGCATGAATGAATGAACCTTCACCTCCCAACGTATGAATGAATGAACCTTCACCTCCCAACGTATGAATGAATGAACCTTCACCTCCCAATGTATGAATGAATGAACCTTCACCTCCCAATGTATGAACGAATGAACCTTCACCTCCCAACGTATGAATGAATGAACCTTCACCTCCCAATGTATGAATGAATGAACCTTCACCTCCCAATGTATGAACGAATGAACCGTTGTAAAGTGATTTGAGCACCTGGAAAAGCGCTATAAAAAAAGCCAATAAATGAATTATTATTGATGTCCATGTCTCTGTTCTGTTCACCCAGAGGTCATCGGGTGCTGCTGTTCTCTCAGATGACCAGAGTGTTGGACATTCTGCAGGATTACATGGAATACAGAGGTAATGGATTACATTCTACAGGATTACATGGAATACAGAGGTAATGGATTACATTCTACAGGATTATCCATTAATTGATTAGTTTGATGAGTTTTATAACCTTAACCTTTATAACCTTATCGATCGATTAATCGGTTAGTTGATAAGCTGCGTTTAAAAAAATAATAATCTGAGAATCTTAATTTCCCTCAATGTCTAACATGAAAATCTACATTTTGCTGATATTCAGAAATAATACAAAAGGCATATTATATTCCGTAATCAAATATTCACTAGACCATTTACGATACAGGGCCAGGCAATGGCGTGAAATGAACAGATGTTAATCTCTATTCACACAATTTAATGAATACCCAGATGTTAATCTCTATTCACACAATTTAATGAATACCCAGATGTTAATCTCTATTCACACAATTTAATAAATACCCAGATGTTAATCTCTATTCACACAATGTAATAAATACCCAGATGTTAATCTCTATTCACACAATTTAATAAATACCCAGATGTTAATCTCTATTCACACAATTTAATAAATACCCAGATGTTAATCTCTATTCACACAATTTAATAAATACCCAGATGTTAATCTCTATTCACACAATTTAATGAATACCCAGATGTTAATCTCTATTCACACAATTTAATAAATACCCAGATGTTAATCTCTATTCACACAATGTAATAAATACCCAGATGTTAATCTCTATTCACACAATGTAATAAATACCCAGATGTTAATCTCTATTCACACAATTTAATAAATACCCAGATGTTAATCCCTATTCACACAATTTAATGAATACCCAGATGTTAATCCCTATTCACACAATTTAATAAATACCCAGATGTTAATCTCTATTCACACAATTTAATAAATACCCAGATGTTAATCTCTATTCACACAATGTAATAAATACCCAGATGTTAGTCTCTATTCACACAATTTAATAAATACCCAGATGTTAATCCCTATTCACACAATTTAATAAATACCCAGATGTTAATCTCTATTCACACAATTTAATAAATACCCAGATGTTAATCTCTATTCACACAATTTAATAAATACCCAGATGTTAATCCCTATTCACACAATTTAATAAATACCCAGATGTTAATCTCTATTCACACAATTTAATGAATACCCAGATGTTAATCTGTATTCACACAATTTAATGAATACCCAGATGTTAATCTCTATTCGCACAATTTAATGAATACCCAGATGTTAGTCTCTATTCGCACAATTTAATGAATACCCAGATGTTAATCTGTATTCACACAATTTAATGAATACCCAGATGTTAATCTCTATTCACACAATTTAATAAATACCCAGATGTTAATCTCTATTCACACAATTTAATGAATACCCAGATGTTAATCTGTATTCACACAATTTAATGAATACCCAGATGTTAATCTCTATTCACACAATGTAATAAATACCCAGATGTTAATCTCTATTCACACAATGTAATAAATACCCAGATGTTAATCTCTATTCACACAATTTAATAAATACCCAGATGTTAATCTCTATTCGCACAATTTAATGAATACCCAGATGTTAATCTCTATTCACACAATTTAATAAATACCCAGATGTTAATCTCTATTCACACAATTTTCGGAAGCATTTGGGCCCCTGTGGGCACATCTGGTTCCTGGCTGTCAATCTATTTTTTATTTTTTATAGAACAAGAGGCAAAATAAGTGACACAGCTCTGCCAGTAACAAAAAATAACAACAAAAAACAGGACAGACATACAATGCTCATAAATACAGTACCCACTACCGAAGAAGCTCAAAGGGAGAACAGGAACGCGACCAATAAGGACTAATAAATAAAAACTAAGCAACGGAAATTGCTAGTTGACTAAAAAAGCAAGCAGACAGTTGCTATACGTCAAAGCAGGAGCAGTGTATGTGAAGTGTGCTCATGGCAATCCTTTTAAAGCTCACTAGGGGAATCACAGCAGCCAGTTTGAGTCTGGACTGTAGGTCATTCCAAGACCAGGGTCCGAAATAAGCAATGCTTTTTTTCCCAGCCTCAGATGTAGTTGCGGGCACGACGTAGCGTAACCAACCATTTGATCTGAGGTTGAGAGAGTTTTGGACAAGTTCAAATTTAGAACCCATGTAACGTGGGAGGTTACCAAGAATGGCTTTATAAATGAGAGTATACCAATGTAGCAACCTGCGAGACGTTAAGGAATACCAACCCACGAGGGCGTACAGAGTACAGTGATGAGTCCTACAGGGGGAGTTGGTTATGAACCTCAATGCAGCATGAAACAGGGGGTCAAGTTTGCTCAGAGTTGAGGAACTAGCAAAGCCTCTCCATTTACCTGGAGAGGCAAAAAAAAAAGATACACATATTTATAGTATACCTTTTATTTACATTACTGAATAATGTGCTTTGACGTGTGTGTGTGTGTGTGTGTGTGTGTGTGTGTGTGTGTGTGTGTGTGTGTGTGTGTGTGTGTGTGCGTGTGCGTGTGTGTGTGTGCGTGCGCAGGGTACAGCTATGAGCGTCTGGACGGGTCAGTGAGAGGAGAGGAACGTAACCTGGCCATCAAGAACTTCAGCCACAAAGACGTCTTCGTGTTCCTTCTCAGCACCAAAGCAGGTGTTATTAACCCCATCATTACACTGTTTTATCTACAAGCTCAAAATGCATTTTGAGCTTGTACTAGATCTGCTACTTTTGTGACAATTTTGTGTAGACATCACATAACGCCAGTGTCCGAACGTGAATCATTGCGGTTTGTTTTTTTAGCAGAGTTCAACCTAGCGGTATTTAGGCAACATATTTAAAGACCTCCATGACCATGTAAGTTGTGTGAAGTCCACGAGATGGTCACATAATTCAAGAGGTCACCAGTTTCACCGTAACACCGCCATGCTGTGAGTGTGAGTGAGCGAGTGTCCGAGATGTTGCGCATTGGAATGTGGCTCGTGGGTCTGTGTGTGTTTGTGTTGAGTGAGAACGCAACGGGGAAGTCTGATAATATCCTCTCTCTCTCAGACACACAGTAGTCTTTGTGCAAATCATTTACTATGCAAACACACGCAAACCGACCGTACATGCTAGATGTCCCTGTCATGTACAATAGTGAAACAACTTCATGTGCTAGAGCAGCCCCCACATAGCTTCAAATTGACATATTGGTTGTTCAGTTTGACCCACCAGTTTTGGAGATATGGCTTATAGAGTAATGTCTGCAGAGAAACAGAGAGTTGAGAAAACAGTCTTGAAAGGTTCACTTCTGTGGACTCTAACATTACCTCTAGCTACATGTTTAAGCATTTATTTCATATTTACATGTCGATTTCAGCTCTGGCACTTATTTCAGACATGCTCTAGTATGTGAAGAGTCTGCCTGTGCTATTAACCCATTCTGGGCGTGAACCCATTTTGGTGTTAGCATCATGTTACGCTTTAGCTATTGAAAAATAGCAGATCTACAAGCTCATATAGCGCGCCACCGAGTGGCGCGCTACGAGCTTGTAGGTCTGCTATTTTTTGAAAAATCGAAGAACGACTGACATTTTTAGAATCTGATCTCAGGTCAGAATGGGTTAATCAGACCAGTGTGTGTCCAGTGGAAACCTTGTATGAATCTGATCTCAGGTCAGAATGGGTTTTAAAGTAAGTGCTTCCGGCTGGCTGTCTCTGCAGGCGGAGTGGGGATGAACCTCACCGCCGCAGACACCGTCATCTTCATGGACAGTGACTTCAACCCCCAGAATGACTTGCAGGCCGCTGCACGCTGCCATCGGATTGGCCAGAACAGGTAATGACTTATGACAGGCTGCTTTCAGCACGCTGCCATCGGATTGGCCAGAACAGGTAATGAGTTGCATTTGCAGACCGCGGCCATCTTTGCCATCAGAGTTTGGAAGCACTCGTTTTCAGTAAAGCGTACTGCATTATGTGCACATTCATAACAGGGCAGTTGAGTGACATCTAACGAGCACTTCCAAACTGCAACACTTAGAAAAAATAATCACCGTAGTAATCCTGGTCACTAAACTGCCTCCCCCTGGCCAGCCGGGGCGCCTGATGGAGGGGAAAGGAACTGGTTGGAATAACGTGTTCCTTCCACGCGCTACGTCCAACCAGGGAAACTCCCCCCCTGTCAGGTGTAAAGGAGCGACTTGGACACTCAGGCATGAAGGAAGCATGAGTTCAAGTCCGTTGCTCTCCCCTTGTCCCCCATATATGGGGACTAGGTTGGTGGAGGGTGTGTAGAGCCCAGGATCACATTGATTAGATGATTGACACCGAGGTGAAAAATGGGTTACAAAATTGTGGGATAAAAAAAAATAAAATAAAAAAAATCACCTGCAAGGACAGAAAGTAGCTCATAACATGTCTACAGTGGGTTTTTAATGGAACAAACACATGATAGAAAGAGAATAATTCAAGTTTTTCGTACAGCTGCAATGTTGGTGAGTTTGACGTTGTGTAAATACAATCAGAGAGGACTTTTCTGTTTGGATAAACAGAGAACGCTCTTATCATAATATGATATGAATATGATACATCATCTCATTCTGGCCAATTACAATTTGCGTCCTCACTTTTTGTCTTCAATGTTTGTGTTCACACAGACCCTCAAAGCTGGACGTAGGAGGGCATAGCCCCCCTCAGAAACCACACTCATGTGAAGTGAGGGGCGCTCTTATCATCATCATACATCACATTCCGTGCTCAGCCCATCAAATCATCTCAATTTGCTACACACAAACACAAAGCTGGCCAATCAAATCACCTCAAATGTAGCACACACGAACACACAAAGCTGAGCATAGGAGGAGGCTGGCGCCCCTCAAAAATAGATGTATCGTATACTATCGGCCGATGCAGTTCGTTGGAGAGACGTCTGTTGACGTGAGGGCGGACGTCCCCCGGACGCGTGGAAGGCACGCTACGTCACGCTGCCTCTCGGTTAACTACTGGTTACGTCCTCTCTGTGACACTAGCTCAGCGAAACTGTCTTTGTTTTGATTGGCTTGCTGTTTTATTTTCCTCTTCTTTTTTTTATTGGTCCCACATGTCAGTGTTGTTAGGGGAGCCACGCCTGAAGGGGGTCAAAGGCCACTATTGTTTTTTTTTACTGATTTATTTTCTTCTTCTACCACTTTTTTTTGTTGCAGTTCTGGCATTTCTGTGCTGTCGCTTTCCATGAAATTTGCCGATACAGAATACGATATAGAAGAGGCTCATGGGAAACGGTCAAGCACTGAAGCAGTCATTCGTCACATGACCTCTGACCTTTAGAACTCCCAATGATATGATTGTATGAATCATATGATCCACTCTATGCACTCTTGGGATCTTAGTAGCCTGGATAATCACTCGCTTGAGATCAGCTGCTGTTGCTAGTCATGGCTGCCAGTTCCCACCTGATGTTGTGTGGGAGTCCAGACTGCTCCAGACCGTACTGAATAACTGCTAGCTCACATGATGTCTTGAGGCTAGGACTGAAGTCTAAGACATACAGGTCAGTGTATTTACCCTCACCTCCAAAGAGGATGATACGATCTCCCATCATGCAACATCCCATCTTACGCCACATATGTGGGTGTTTCCCCTTGGGCTCAACCTTCTTCCAGGAGAAGGTCTTTGGACTGTATTTCCACACATCATTGAAGTACTGGCTACTGTGGCATTCACCACATATGTACAGCTCTCCATTGTAGGTAAAGGCTGAATAGTCCCTGCCTCCCTTTGGTAGAAGCTGTGTAGAAGGTGTGTCCAGCCAGAGGTTGGTCTCTGTGTCAAACACTCTGATGGTGTTGTAGTACTGACCCACCCAGCCTCCAAATACAAACATCTTTGTCCCGATGATGGTAGCAGAGTGACCGTATGAAGCAAGAGGTGGAGTTCCTCTGGTGGTAATTAAAGTCCAGACCATTGTGGTGGTGTCCAACTTGTAGATGTTGTTGTAGTAATTAGTGTATCCTATCTGGTTTATTCCTCCATGAATAAACATGACCTTCCCCAAAACACAGGCTGAGTGGTTCCTCCTCCCTTCTGGAACGGTCCCAGAAACCTGTGGTTTGAACCATCTGTGGGCGTCGACATCAAATGCATAAAGCACATTGCAGTAACTATCCCCTCCCCAGAGGTAGACAGTGTCTTCAATCAGCACAGCTGTGTAGCCGTAGCGCCTGGAGGGAACCTCATGGTGGCGTTCTCCTGTTCCACGGGTCTCTGGGGTCAACTTCCTCCAGATCAAAGACTTTGTGTTGAAGACGTTCACATCAATCTTCTTCTCGTCGCCATGACAGTGACCTCCAAAGGAGTACACACAGTGTCTCACTGTCACAGCGCTTTGAATGGCTGACTCTGGTCCTCTCAGACGCTCCGCCCAGCACAACATTACTCACTAGGATAGATAAGGCCTATTGGTCAATGGTATCCTATTGGTCAGTGGTATCCTATTGGTCAATGGTATCCTATTGGTCAGTGGTATCCTATTGGTCAAATCCTGCTGTGTAAAAGCATGGAATATATAAAATGGCTCAAAGCTCTTGTGCTGGTTGCCTATAGGTCAGAACCCTGCAGTGGTGTCCCATTAGAAGTTAAACCAGGATGCTTAACCTTCTGCTCAGAACCTTCAGCAGAGCCCTGCTATATATTACCCCACTATGCTTTGTCACAATGACTGAGCCAATCAGATCTGTCCGTATATGGATTCTACCACATCGATCTGATGTCGTCACTAATAAGTCAGCCCGGAACAAATGTAGGGATTGTCGTTCTAGACATGTCAGATGTCATAGAGCCCAACGTATCAGATGTCATAGAGCCCAACGTGTCAGATGTCATAGAGCCCAACGTGTCAGATGTCATAGAGCCCAACGTGTCAGATGTCATAGAGCCCAACGTGTCAGATGTCATAGTTCCCAACGTGTCAGATGTCATAGAGCCCAACGTATCAGATGTCATAGAGCCCAACGTGTCAGATGTCATAGAGCCCAACGTGTCAGATGTCATAGAGCCCAACGTGTCAGATGTCATAGAGCCCAACGTGTCAGATGTCATAGAGCCCAACGTGTCAGATGTCATAGAGCCCAACGTGTCAGATGTCATAGAGCCCAACGTGTCAGATGTCATAGAGCCCAACGTGTCAGATGTCATAGAGCCCAACGTGTCAGATGTCATAGAGCCCAACGTGTCAGATGTCATAGAGCCCAACGTGTCAGATGTCATAGAGCCCAACGTGTCAGATGTCATAGAGCCCAACGTATCAGATGTCATAGAGCCCAACGTGTCAGATGTCATAGAGCCCAACGTGTCAGATGTCATAGAGCCCAACGTGTCAGATGTCATAGAGCCCAACGTATCAGATGTCATAGAGCCCAACGTATCAGATGTCATAGAGCCCAACGTATCAGATGTCATAGAGCCCAACGTGTCAGATGTCATAGAGCCCAACGTCCTAGTCGGATATGTGTGGAGACTAAATAACCAACGAGCAGCTCTCCCAGATCCGATTCTATGAATGGAAGTGAGAGTCTTGGTTCCATGGGGGTGGCTGCTACGAAGGCTTTCACCTAGAGCTCCATATATGGGCATATCGGAGATGTTTAGCACTGACATCAGGCTAATAATGCCATCGTCATCGTCACACGCATTCAGTAGAACTGTACAAAAGAAGCATCAGAACTTGGTGGTGAACAAACGCTATGACGCTATTTTCGTGCTCGGACAGACAGACCCAGGGACACAGGGACAGACCCAGGGACACACATAGCTGTCTAGTGTCTATAGGAGTGGTTGCACCAGTCCAAAAGATTTCCCCGAATTATCGACATTGGCTCATATTCAGTTTAAAAGTTATTAATTTATGAATCACAAAGTGTTTCATACAATCAATGAAATGTAGCCCAACAACCGATTGGACCAGAGCCAGATGTAGGCCTGTTTGGCAGTGCACTGTGCATTATTATTATTCATTTTTTAGTTTTAGTCTTAGTCTCTTGCATAGTTTTCACTTAGTTTTAGTCACATTTTAGTCACCTGGTTTTAGTGTTAGTCTAGTCTTAGTCGACTAAATATCATATTATTTTAGTCGACTAAACAATTGATTTAGTCGAACAAAATGTATTTTACGGCCTTGATGCCGTCAAAATGACAGTTTTTTCACTTGCTGAAAAGAGACGATCTACGAGCATCACAGCTGAATACAGACACTCTGAGAGTCTGCAGTCATTTCTCTCCAAAAGGCCTCGAATATGATGGAATCAGATTATTGTGATTATGGTACCACATGCTCAATTCATTTCCCCTAATCTTTGATTTGCGGGACGCGGGACAGTAGTGCTATTTGGGGACAGTACCGCGAGATGCGGGACGGGTGGTCGGCTCCATCCGACACAATAGTGGTGGTCCCCAGGTTGCTCTTAGTCACAGTGGTGGTCCCCAGGTTGCTCTTAGTCACAGTGGTGGTCCCCAGGTTGCTCTTAGTCACAGTGGTGGTCCCCAGGTTGCTCTTAGTCACAGTGGTGGTCCCCAGGTTGCTCTTAGTCACAGTGGTGGTCCCCAGGTTGCTCTTAGTCACAGTGGTGGTCCCCAGGTTGCTCTTAGTCACAGTGGTGGTCCCCAGGATGCTCTTAGTCACAGTGGTGGTCCCTGGGTCAAAATCAGTTGAAAACCCCTGGTTTACTGGAAGGTCATGAAATGTATCCCTGAAGTGACATAGTCAAAAAAAGAAAAGGGAAAACCTACACTGTAATCAGGCACCCTGTCTTTGTACTGCTTGCTGTTTTAATTTCCTTCTTTTATTGGCTCCACGTGTCGCTGTTATTTATTTTATTTTATTTATTCTTCATTTTATAGTATTATTTGTTTGCTTGTTCAATCAGCAGCTCTTTGCTATAGTCATGGCTGCCAGTTCCCACTTTATGTTATGTGGTAGTCCAGACTGCTCCAGACCGTACTGAATAACTGCTAGCTTACATAATGTCTTGAGGCTCGGACTGAAGTCTAAGACATACAGGTCACCAGGTGTTTTGGTTCCTCCAAAGAGGACGATACGATCTCCCATCATGCATCAGCACATCCTATTCAACATATGTGGACGTTTCCCCTTGGGCTCAACCTTCCAGGAGAAGGTCTCTGGACTGAATTTCCACAGATCATTTTAAGTACTTGTTACCTATGCGACCACCACATATGTACAGTTCTCCATTGTAGGTAAAGGCTGAATGATAAAAGCGTCCTTCTGGTAGAAGCTGTGTAGAAGGTGTGTCCAGCCAGTGGTTGGTCTCTGTGTCAAACACTCTGAGGGTGTTAGGGGTAGGTCTGACCCCACCAGCCTCCAAATACAAACATCTTTCAATAAGCGCATATAACAGGGGTCTGCAAACTATTTTAAATGAAGTGCCATGTTTTTATTTTCTAGATAGTGAGTCTGCCATATCCAGATTAATTTTAATGACACCACATTAAAATAAAAAAACATATTTTGATTGTCCACAAATATAAAGTTCTTCCTTATTTTTAAATATGTTCTTGCACATTGTTATAATGATCATTATATATATCCCCCTGCAGTCAGAGTTCATAGTTTTAATGAATGAATGTGATGCATTGTGAGCTGGTATAGATCTGCTATTTTCAAAAGTAATCTTGGAAAAAAATTATTACATTTTTGGATTAGCCGTCCTTAGTTGGGCAAATGCATTCATCTGGGGATCCTTGACATGGGAATGTGCTGTGTGAGGATCACTGGTTTAAACAACATTAGGAGAAAAGCCCAAAGAAACAAGAAAAGCAACCACAAAATAGTACAACTACCAATATTTACAAGCAACTTTACAGAAAAAGAAGCCGCTTATAATAAACAGACATGGCAGTGCTTGTTGCGTTTATGAGGTGGTCAGACCCACGTCTAATCGTTATGCGCTTTTTTAGTGTTTTTAGGTCAAGGGGCTTAATAGCAAATTGCGCAAAGCGAAAATAATTAACATATGGACACTCCCACAATGCTAAAATATTCAGGAACGCCGTATGCCATATGTGTGTGCGTTCAACACGGGCCGAGTGCGTTCAACACGGGCCGATATGCCTTTCATAATACCATTGTGCGCAGAGCGAGGGCAATTTATGTATTACCCCATTGTAAAACGGATCTTCAAAATGGCACCCTGAGAGTCTGCAGTCATTTCTCTCCAATTCCATTGATTATTTTCATAATCGATTCATCTGCCGATTATTTAAACGATTTTAATCGATTCATCGGATTATGACACTTCTTTTGCTATCACCTTTAAAAATATATTGTAGGTTATTTTAGACATGTTCTAACTAAAAAAATATATAATTCATTCAAAAATGCATTTGATTAGCTGCTGATTAGGCTGCTATTCAAATAAAAGACAAACTAAATTAAAATGAATTAAAGCAACTCATGGTGTCTTTAGACTGCATACAGCTGCATTCTGGGACCTTACTTATTAGCTTTAGAAAACGGGTAGATTCATTGGTACTCCTGAGGAGGACAGAGTCTGTCTAGTGTGTGATTTGAAAGAAATTGAAAATGAAATTCATTTTTTGTATTACTGCCCATTATATGAAGTATAAGTATATAACTTTTTCTGGTTGGAGGACTATGAAAAACTGGAATTTTGTTTTAGGAAAGGTATTTTTGCTTTAGCAGACTTTTTATGCAAAGCGTGGGAAATAAGGCAGAATGTTTTGTTTGTGTACAAAACGAATAACAACAAAACAAACCTGTTTCTTGTACACAATGCAATATTGAAGCAATGATATGGTGTGTCCTATAAGTCCATGTGGGCATGACACAAAAATAAACAAATCTATCTATCATACATTTGATTAAAGAATAGCTACACATGTGTCAGTCTGAACTCAAATAGGTTAATTTAGTTACACTTAAAGGTATATTCAGTGATTTCACTCAAAAAACCTTAGGTTTCGTTTTTGGCTGTGGGACCCAGCCTTTCGTCCAATCAGGATAGAGAGTCAAAAACGAAACCTAAGGTTTTTTGACCCCCAGGGGTTAACTGGGGACAGGGAGGAACTCCTTATATGGCCAGCACACTCTATAGTAGGGAGGATTATCACAACAAAACAAAAAAATAAGTGATATTTGAATTAAGTGAAATCACTGAATATACCTTTAACACTGGAAAAACTATGGTTAAGTGGGAAATAACCTATGATAAATTGCAAAAAACTCAAGCGATTAGTTGCCGATTCGATTAATCGATGACTAAATTAGTTGACAACTAATTGAATAACCGATTCGATTACGATTAATCGATGAATCGTTGCAGCCCTATGTGACGCACGCGGGAAAAATAGTTGTCTGGCTACACGAGACTAGCGAAGCACCAATGCGGAAGCTTGCAGTAACTAGTAGGGATGTCAAAAACTCATCAGGCCAAATCGATTAATCGACTGCTCTCCCGGTTAATAATCGATGAATTGATCCCCCCCCCCCATTTCTGCATGTTTTTTTCTCTCCCTCGTCTCGTGTCACAGGGCGGTGAAAGTGATCCGCCTGCTGGGCAGAGACACGGTGGAGGAGATAGTCTACAGCCGCGCCGCCTCCAAGCTCCGCCTCACCAACACCGTCATCCAGGAAGGACGATTCTCCCTGCTGGACCAGGCCCAGGCGGACCCCGGTGGACTGCAGGTCAGTTAGTCTCCTCTCTACTAGACCAGGTGGACTGCAGGTCAGTTAGTCTCCTCTCTACTAGACCAGGTGGACTACAGGTCAGTTAGTCTCCTCTCTACTAGACCAGGTGGACTGCAGGTCAGTTATTCTTCTCTCTACTAGACCAGGTGGACTACAGGTCAGTTAGTCTCCTCTCTACTAGACCAGGTGGACTGCAGGTCAGTTAGTCTCCTCTCTACTAGACCAGGTGGACTACAGGTCAGTTAGTCTCCTCTCTACTAGACCAGGTGGACTGCAGGTCAGTTAGTCTCCTCTCTACTAGACCAGGTGGACTGCAGGTCAGTTAGTCTCCTCTCTACTAGACCAGGTGGACTACAGGTCAGTTAGTCTCCTCTCTACTAGACCAGGTGGACTGCAGGTCAGTTAGTCTCCTCTCTACTAGACCAGGTGGACTGCAGGTCAGTTAGTCTCCTCCCTACTAGACCAGGTGGACTACAGGTCAGTTATTCTCCTCTCTACTAGACCAGGTGGACTACAGGTCAGTTAGTCTCCTCTCTACTAGACCAGGTGGACTACAGGTCAGTTAGTCTCCTCCCTACTAGACCAGGTGGACTACAGGTCAGTTAGTCTCCTCTCTACTAGACCAGGTGGACTACAGGTCAGTTAGTCTCCTCTCTCTCTACTAGACCAGGTGGACTGCAGGTCAGTTAGTCTCCTCTCTACTAGACCAGGTGGACTACAGGTCAGTTAGTCTCCTCTCTACTAGACCAGGTGGACTACAGGTCAGTTAGTCTCCTCTCTACTAGACCAGGTGGACTGCAGGTCAGTTAGTCTCCTCTCTCTCTACTAGACCAGGTGGACTGCAGGTCAGTTAGTCTTCTCTCTACTAGACCAGGTGGACTACAGGTCAGTTAGTCTCCTCTCTACTAGACCAGGTGGACTACAGGTCAGTTAGTCTCCTCTCTACTAGACCAGGTGGACTACAGGTCAGTTAGTCTTCTCCCTGCTGGACCAGGCCCAGGCGACCGGCGGTGGACTGCAGGTCAGTTAGTCACTTTGTCACTCACTTTGCCACTCGATCTGCCATTCACTTAATGCATGCGCATACGCTCTATCATTGAAGTCAACCATGGGGAACATTTTCACTGACGGACGGACCACTTCCGGTTAATCTCCTATAGCAACGTAGATGGCATAGCTGATCTACAAGCTAACAAAACGTCACAATGCGACGATAAGCTGTTTGTTGCTGAGCGGCACACAAGCATTGCTGTCCAAATGCTGCCAAATGTCCACATGCTTCTGTTTCTACTACCTGGCGTGCAATAACTGTATTCTGAATTTCGATATCCCCCCCCCCCCCCCCCCCCTCACACACACACACACACACACACACACACACACACACACCCGTCCAGTTAAGTGAGATCCTGAAGTTCGGGGTGGACAAGCTGCTGTCGTCAGAGGAGAGCTCCGTCCAGGAGGTGGACCTGACCAGGATACTGGGACGGTCAGCTGACGGCCAGTGGCTGGAGGAAGAGGAGGAGGAGGATGAAGAGGAGGGGCCTCCTGACGCAGAGGAGCAGGAGGAGGAGGCCTCCGGATCCAACACACACAGTACGTTTCTGTGTGGAGTTTGCATGTTCTCCCCGTGGAGAGGCAGACTTTGGTTCGACATAGCATTGGTCCGACCGGATTAAGGTTGGTGAGGGGTGCGTTAAAACTACCGGATTAAGGTCGGTGAGGGATATGTTAAAACGACCGGATTAAGGTTGGTGAGGGATGCGTTAAAACGACCGGATTAAGGTTGGTGAGGGATGCGTTAAAACGACCGGATTAAGGTTGGTGAGGGATGCGTTAAAACGACCAGATTAAGGTTGGTGAGGGGTCCGTTAAAACGACCGGATTAAGGTTGTTGAGGGATGCGTTAAAACGACCGGATTAAGGTTGGTGAGGGGTGCGTTAAAACGACCGGATTAAGGTCGGTGAGGGGTGTGTTAAAACGACCAGATTAAGGTTGGTGAGGGGTCCGTTAAAATGACCGGATTAAGGTCGGTGAGGGGTGTGTTAAAACGACCAGATTAAGGTTGGTGAGGGGTCCGTTAAAAAGACCGGATTAAGGTTGGTGAGGGGTCCGTTAAAATGACCGGATTAAGGTTGGTGAGGGGTGCGTTAAAAAGTCCGGATTAAGGTTGGTGAGGGTTCCGTTAAAACGACCGGATTAAGGTTGGGGAGGGGTCCGTTAAAACGACCAGATTAAGGTTGGTGAGGGGTGCGTTAAAACGACCGGATTAAGGTCGGTGAGGGGTGCGTTAAAACGACCGGATTAAGGTTGGTGAGGGGTGCTTTAAAACGACCGGATTAAGGTTGGTGAGGGGTGCTTTAAAACGACCGGATTAAGGTTGGTGAGGGGTGCGTTAAAACGACCGGATTAAGGTTGGTGAGGGGTGCGTTAAAACGACCGGATTAAGGTTGGTGAGGGATGCGTTAAAACGACCGGATTAAGGTTGGTGAGGGGTCCGTTAAAATGACCGGATTAAGGTTGGTGAGGGATGCGTTAAAACGACCGGATTAAGGTTGGTGAGGGGTCCGTTAAAACGACCGGATTAAGGTTGGTGAGGGATGTGTTAAAACGACCAGATTAAGGTTGGTGAGGGGTCCGTTAAAATGACCGGATTAAGGTTGGTGACGGATGCGTTAAAACGACCGGATTAAGGTTGGTGAGGGGTCCGTTAAAATGACCGGATTAAGGTTGGTGAGGGGTGCGTTAAAAAGTCCGGATTAAGGTTGGTGAGGGGTCCGTTAAAATGACCGGATTAAGGTTGGTGAGGGGTCCGTTAAAATGACCGGATTAAGGTTGGTGAGGGATGCGTTAAAACGACCAGATTAAGGTTGGTGAGGTGTGCGTTAAAACGACCGGATTAAGGTTGGTGAGGGGTCCGTTAAAACGACCGGATTAAGGTTGGTGAGGGGTGCTTTAAAACGACCGGATTAAGGTTGGTGAGGGGTGCTTTAAAACGACCGGATTAAGGTTGGTGAGGGGTGCGTTAAAACGACCGGATTAAGGTTGGTGATGTGTGCGTTAAAACGACCGGATTAAAGTTGGTGAGGGGTGCTTTAAAACGACCGGATTAAGGTTGGTGAGGAGGTGCGTTAAAACGACCGGATTAAGGTTGGTGAGGAGGTGCGTTAAAACGACCAGATTAAGGTTGGTGAGGGGTGCGTTAAAACGACCAGATTAAGGTTGGTGAGGGATGCGTTAAAACGACCGGATTAAGGTTGGTGAGGGGTGCGTTAAAACGACCAGATTAAGGTTGGTGAAGGGTGCGTTAAAACAACCGGATTAAGGTTGGTGAGGGGTGCGTTAAAACGACCGGATTAAGGTTGGTGAGGGGTGCGTTAAAACGACCGGATTAAGGTTGGTGAGGGGTGCGTTAAAACGACCGGATTAAGGTTGGTGAGGGGTGCTTTAAAACGACCGGATTAAGGTTGGTGAGGGGTGCGTTAAAACGACCAGATTAAGGTTGGTGAGGGGTGCGTTAAAACGACCGGATTAAGGTTGGTGAGGAGGTGCGTTAAAACGACCAGATTAAGGTTGGTGAGGGATGCGTTAATAAATAAATAAATGGTAAAATAAATTCTAAATGGGTTAAAATAAGTGGAAGCTAGTGTCATCATCCCAGTGGAACCCGAATGGAAACAAGACCGCAAGGTCTTTTGTCCTTTTGGACCAACGCTGTGCTTGACGGTACCCTGTACAGTTGTCATTTTATTGTCTAATAAGATTATCAATCAATCAATCGATGAATCGTGTCCCCCACAGACCACATGTACTACTTTGAGGGCAGAGACTACTCCAGGGACCCCAGCACGGGGGACCAGCGGCACTTTGAACACCTGCTGGAGGAGCAGCTAGCGGAGCTGGAGGATGCAGAGGGGGAAGGACGCGCTCTGAGACGCAACACCGGAGGGGTAGGATGGAATGTGACACGTCTCTATGTGGGGGACGGGGGACGCTCTGAGACGCAACACCGGAGGGGTAGGATGGAATGTGACACGTCTCTATGTGGGGGACGGGGGGACGCTCTGAGACGCAACACCACCGGAGGGGTAGGATGGAATGTGACACGTCTCTATGTGGGGGACGGGGGGACGCTCTGAGACGCAACACCACCGGAAGGGGTAGGATGGAATGTGACACGTCTCTATGTGGGGGACGGGGGGACGCTCTGAGACGCAACACCACCAGAGGGGTAGGATGGAATGTGACACCGCTCTATGTGGGGGACGGGGGGACGCTCTGAGACGCAACACCACCGGAGGGGTAGGATGGAATGTGACACCGCTCTATGTGGGGGACGGGGGGACGCTCTGAGACGCAACACCGGAGGGGTAGGATGGAATGTGACACCTCTCTATGTGATTACATCATTTAGGAATTATTACAGGTGTGCCTTTTGGTCGGGATTTTGTATACAACCACATTAAGTATAAAGTCTACCTTTTAAAACAAATACTTCAAACTCGTTTCCCTAGTTTCGGCCCGTAATTATCTGCAGAATGTCCATGTTCATTTTTGAGTGGTGCAACCATTCCCTTACGGAGTTATGTGGGTGGGTGGGTGCCTGCCTGCCTGCCTGGCTGGGTGGGTGGGTGGGTGGGTGGGTATGAGTACGAAAACAGCATGGTTGTTTTTCACCACTTGTGCGCAACCTAACGCACGCACATATTTACTGTGTATATATCAGGGGTTTTCAACTCATTATGAACCTGGGGACCACCACCCTGACTATAGAATCAACCTAGGGACCACCACCCTGACTATAGAATCAACCTGGGGACCACCACCCTGACTATAGAATCAACCTGGGGACCACCACCCTGACTATAGAATCAACCTAGGGACCACCACCCTGACTATAGAATCAACCTAGGGACCACCACCCTGACTATAGAATCAACCTGGGGACCACCACCCTGACTATAGAATCAACCTAGGGACCACCACCCTGACTATAGAATCAACCTAGGGACCACCACCCTGACTATAGAATCAACCTGGGGACCACCACCCTGACTATAGAATCAACCTGGGGACCACCACCCTGACTATAGAATCAACCTAGGGACCACCACCCTGACTATAGAATCAACCTGGGGACCACCACCCTGACTGAGAATCAACCTGGGGACCACCACCCTGACTATAGAATCAACCTGGGGACCACCACCCTGACTGAGAATCAACCTGGGGACCACCACCCTGACTATAGAATCAACCTAGGGACCACCACCCTGACTATAGAATCAACCTGGGGACCACCACCCTGACTATAGAATCAACCTGGGGACCACCACCCTGACTATAGAATCAACCTAGGGACCACCACCTTGACTATAGAATCAACCTAGGGACCACCACCCTGACTATAGAATCAACCTAGGGACCACCACCCTGACTATATAATCAACCTGGGCACCACCACCCTGGCTATAGAATCAACCTAGGGACCACCACCCTGACTATAGAATCAACCTAGGGACCACCACCCTGACTATAGAATCAACCTGGGGACCACCACCCTGACTGAGAATCAACCTGGGGACCACCACCCTGACTGAGAATCAACCTGGGGACCACCACCCTGACTGAGAATCAACCTAGGGACCACCACCCTGACTGAGAATCAACCTGGGGAACACCACCCTGACTGAGAATCAACCTGGGGAACACCACCCTGACTGAGAATCAACCTGGGGACCACCACCCTGACTATAGAATCAACCTAGGGACCACCACCCTGACTGAGAATCAACCTGGGGACCACCACCCTGACTGAGAATCAACCTAGGGACCACCACCCTGACTATAGAATCAACCTGGGGACCACCACCCTGACTGAGAATCAACCTGGGGACCACCACCCTGACTATAGAATCAACCTGGGGACCACCACCCTGACTGAGAATCAACCTGGGGACCACCACCCTGACTGAGAATCAACCTGGGGACCACCACCCTGACTATAGAATCAACCTGGGGACCACCACCCTGACTGAGAATCAACCTGGGGACCACCACCCTGACTGAGAATCAACCTGGGGACCACCACCCTGACTATAGAATCAACCTGGGGACCACCACCCTGACTGAGAATCAACCTAGGGACCACCACCCTGACTATAGAATCAACCTGGGGACCACCACCCTGACTATAGAATCAACCTGGGGACCACCACCCTGACTGAGAATCAACCTGGGGACCACCACCCTGACTATAGAATCAACCTGGGGACCACCACCCTGACTGAGAATCAACCTGGGGACCACCACCCTGACTGAGAATCAACCTGGGGACCACCACCCTGACTGAGAATCAACCTGGGGACCACCACCCTGACTGAGAATCAACCTAGGGACCACCACCCTGACTGAGAATCAACCTGGGGACCACCACCCTGACTGAGAATCAACCTGGGGACCACCACCCTGACTGAGAATCAACCTAGGGACCACCACCCTGACTGAGAATCAACCTGGGGACCACCACCCTGACTGAGAATCAACCTGGGGACCACCACCCTGACTATAGAATCAACCTGGGGACCACCACCCTGACTGAGAATCAACCTAGGGACCACCACCCTGACTGAGAATCAACCTAGGGACCACCACCCTGACTATAGAATCAACCTGGGGACCACCACCCTGACTGAGAATCAACCTGGGGACCACCACCCTGACTGAGAATCAACCTGGGGACCACCACCCTGACTATAGAATCAACCTAGGGACCACCACCCTGACTGAGAATCAACCTGGGGACCACCACCCTGACTATAGAATCAACCTAGGGACCACCACCCTGACTATAGAATCAACCTAGGGACCACCACCCTGACTATAGAATCAACCTGGGGACCACCACCCTGACTGAGAATCAAACTGGGGACCATTGTTGTGTTGGGAGGGGGGATATGGTCGTGGTGTGGGGGAAATAAATTAACCTTCCATATTAAACTCATGTTGCTGTGCATTGTAACTTATTCTATGAATAAGCAGACACACGATTCATTATGGGCACATTTCCTTATAATGGTGACTCAACCAGGCAATCCGGTACGGTTTCCCTTGAGATTCTAACTCACTTTTCTGTGGACGTTCTTGACATCCGACTTCCCAGTAAACTGAAAACATCGACGCGTCATCATTTGTCACCAGATCATTTACCGCATTGTTTCTCAACTTGTGGTCAATACAATAAATTACAATATGAATCTTCACTTTCCTACATTACTAAATGCACGGTGAGCGACCACATGCAACACCTTCACGGACCACCAGTGGTCCACGGACCACCTGTTGAAAACCCATGGTATATATGATGATTTTGGGTGTGACAGTACAGTACAGTGACAGTACAGTACAGTAGAGGGACCGGCACACGGTAACTTTGTAATTTCTCAACCGTTTCGGATGCGGGGCGGCTCGCCGGAACCCATTGAGACATTAAGTTTGTTTGGGTGGTCCCCATAGGGTGGGGGGTGTCTGTTTGGGTGGTCCCCATAGGGTGGGGGGTGTCTGTTTGGGTGGTCCCCATAGGGGGCGTGTCTGTCAGACATTGAGTCTTTTGGGTGGTCCTCGTAGGGCGCGTGTCTGTCAGACATTGAGGTGTTTGGGTGGTCCTCATAGGGGGTGTGTCTGTCAGACATTGAGTCTTTTGGGTGGTCCTCATAGGGGGCGTGTCTGTCAGACATTGAGTCTTTTGGGTGGTCCTCATAGGGGGCGTGTCTGTCAGACATTGAGTCTTTTGGGTGGTCCCCATAGGGGGCGTGTCTGTCAGACATTGAGTCTTTTGGGTGGTCCTCATAGGGGGCGTGTCTGTCAGACATTGAGTCTTTTGGGTGGTCCTCATAGGGGGCGTGTCTGTCAGACATTGAGTCTTTTGGGTGGTCCTCATAGGGGGCGTGTCTGTCAGACATTGAGTCTTTTGGGTGGTCCTCATAGGGGGCGTGTCTGTCAGACATTGAGTCTTTTGGGTGGTCCTCATAGGGGGCGTGTCTGTCAGACATTGAGTCTTTTGGGTGGTCCCCATAGGGCGCGTGTCTGTCAGACATTGAGTCTTTTGGGTGGTCCTCATAGGGGGCGTGTCTGTCAGACATTGAGTCTTTTGGGTGGTCCCCGTAGGGGGCGTGTCTGTCAGACATTGAGTCTTTTGGGTGGTCCCCGTAGGGGGCGTGTCTGTCAGACATTGAGTCTTTTGGGTGGTCCTCATAGGGGGCGTGTCTGTCGGGGCCCCTGGGGGTCCCGTCCAGGAAGAGGAAGCAGCTCAGTGACACGGAGCTGGAGCTCAGGAGACGGCAGAGGGAAGAGTCCGCGGCCAAGAGAGCTCGCCTCCTAGTGGACAGGAGGAGGAAACTACAGGAGCAGAAACACCTGAAGAAGTAAGAGCACGCACACACACACACACACACACGCACCAGTGTTGTTTTTGGCAGCAAATTTCTATTTTAGTTTAGTCATAGTCTTTGGACTGAAACTTCATTTAGTTTTAGTCACCTGGAATGTCTTAGTGTTAGTCTAGTTTTAGTCGACTAAATGTCATAAGATAGTCGACTAAATCTACAGTTGATTTAGTCGACTAAAATGTATTTTGGCGGGTGAGCTTGTAGATCAGCTATTTTCAGCATGCAACCAGTGTAAGTGTAAAATTACTTATACTGGATCTCTTGTCCAGTTGTCCACTAGTCCCTTCCTAACATTTTAGTCTAGTTTTTATTTGTCAATGAAATTGTCAGTATATTTAGTCTTAGTTTTAGTCATCGTAGCTTAGTTTTCATTTAGTTTCCATTTGTTTTTGTCAGTGAAAACAGGTAGTCGACGAACATTTTTCGTCTTAGTTTTAGTCGACAATTTACAATTTACAATTTAGGCATTTAGCAGACGCTCTTAATCCAGAGCGACTTACATTAAGCAAGAACAAAAAGCATGGGAATACATCACAAAAAGCATTTATCATAAAACTAAACATGCGTAAGCTAAGAAAGTAACAGTGGAATATCTATATTATGAGACTATACATATAAACTATAAATATATATATACTACTATGCTATACATATGTACTATGGCGTGCTATGACTATACTCAATGCAATTATAGTGCTGTCTACATAACATGCTATAAGTCTGTATCAGATGCTATCTAAGTCTACAGAAATGCTATCTAAGGGGGTAGGGTAAGTGCTATGGGCCATGATGGAGTCTGAAAAGGTGGGTTTTCAGACTACGGCGGAAGATTGGGAGTGATGCTGCAGTTCTGACTGCAATGGGAAGTGCATTCCACAGTTTTGGAGCCAGAAGGGAGAAGAGTTTGGGACGTGTGGAGCGTTGTTGTCCCGGCGTTTTTAGTGAGGGTACTTCCAGCTTCCCTGCGTTGGCTGATCTGAGTGCGCGGGAGGGTTTGTAGGGTTCAATCATACTTGCAACATATGGGGGAGCCATACCTTTGGTTGCCTTGAATGCCAGCATCAGAGTTTTGTATTCTGTGCGGGCAGCGACCGGGAGCCAGTGGAGGGAGCGGAGCAGGGGGGAGACATGTGAGAATGTTGGCTGGTTGAAGACCAAGCGAGCTGCTGCATTTTGGATCAGCTGGAGAGGCTTAAGTGCACATGCTGGTAGGCCAGTAAGGAGGGAGTTACAATAGTCGAGTTTTGACAAGACTGTTGTCTGGATTAGGAGCTGGGCTGATTCCTGGGTGAGGAACGACGAAAACAGCACTGGCACGCACACACACGCACGCACACACACGCACACACACACACACACACACACACACACACACACACACACCCACCCACACACACACACCACTACACATATCCACGCCTGTGTATACACACAGTAATAATGTAAAATCCCAGACAACCACATTCACACACTCACCAAGTTTTATGAATGAACAATAAGTAAAAGTCTGCACTTGCCTGTGCTTGAGGGTGTGACAGACAAAGCCATTAAAATGTTACCAGGGGTATTTGAGTAATTTAATCATGCCAATAAAAGCTCCTTTGAATTGATTAATTACACTCACAAATCTGTCTTTTCTTCAGGGAACATTTTTAGCAAACGCAATCTGTGCTTTAAAACAGTGGTTCCCAAAGTGGGGGTCCGGGGACCCCAAGGGGACCTTGAGGTGAGTTCCAGGGGGTTCCCCAGCTAAATGATAGTTAGGATCCAAAATGGACCCTTATGGGTCTGTAACTCTGAGTACTCTGTGTACAAATGGAACCAAATGGACAATTAACATTGATTTTACAATATAAATTGGGGTCCCAGAGATAGAGAGGGAGAAATGCCATTATATGGGGGTCCGCAGACTAATGCGTGTCAAACTGGGGGGGGGGGGTCCTTGAAATAAAAATTGTTGAAAATCACTGCTAGTGCCGCAAAAGTCTTCTCTTATGGGGGTCCCTGGCATATCTTTTCAAATGGGGGTCCTTGACATGAAGAATGTTTGGGAACCACTGCTTTAAAATGATGTAACCTTTACATAAAATGTAGTATATTTATTACAATATGTATTATGTATCTCAAGAAAGTTTCAAATGTTTGTATTTTGTATTTTTTTTTTTTGCGTGTGGTGTAGGATGGCGTGGTGGGAGTCGTGTGGCTACAGGTCACTGTGTCTACCGTCTGAAGACAGCGAGGAAGAGGAGGAGGAGGAGGAGGAGGAGGAAGAGGAGGAGGCGAGCAGCGTGTGTTCTGACACTGACTCTGACCACACCGCCATCAGCTACGTGTTGGGAGACGTCACTCACCCACACGCCTCCCGGGAGGACGCCATCATCGTCCACTGTGTCGGTAAGAAACCACGGTTAGCAGATCTACAAGCTCGTATAGCGCGCCAGTGCGTTAGTTTTACTGAGGTTAGGTTTAGGTATAGTTTACTGAGGTTAGGGTTAGGTTTAGGTATAGTTTTACTGAGGTTAAGGTTAGGGTTAGGTTTAGGTATAGTTTACTGAGGTTAAGGTTAGGGTTAGGTTTAGGTATAGTTTTACTGAGGTTAAGGTTAGGGTTAGGGTTAGGTTTAGGTATAGTTTTACTGAGGTTAGGTTTAGGTGTAGTTTTACTGAGGTTAAGGTTAGGGTTAGCGTTAGGTTTAGGTATAGTTTTACTGAGGTTAAGGTTAGGGTTAGGTTTAGGTATAGTTTTACTGAGGTTAAGGTTAGGGTTAGGTTTAGGTGTAGTTTTACTGAGGTTAAGGTTAGGGTTAGGGTTAGGTTTAGGTATAGTTTTACTGAGGTTAAGGTTAGGGTTAGGGTTAGGTTTAGGTGTAGTTTTACTGAGGTTAAGGTTAGGGTTAGGTTTAGGTGTAGTTTTACTGAGGTTAAGGTTAGGGTTAGGTTTAGGTATAGTTTTACTGAGGTTAAGGTTAGGGTTAGGTTTAGGTATAGTTTTACTGAGGTTAGGGTTAGGTTTAGGTGTAGTTTTACTGAGGTTAAGGTTAGGGTTAGGTTTAGGTATAGTTTTACTGAGGTTAAGGTTAGTGTTAGGGTTAGGTTTAGGTATAGTTTTACTGAGGTTAAGGTTAGGGTTAGGTTTAGGTGTAGTTTTACTGAGGTTAAGGTTAGGGTTAGCGTTGGGTTTAGGTATAGTTTTACTGAGGTTAGGGTTAGGGTTAGGTTTAGGTATAGTTTTACTGAGGTTAAGGTTAGGGTTAGCGTTAGGTTTAGGTATAGTTTTACTGAGGTTAAGGTTAGGGTTAGGTTTAGGTATAGTTTTACTGAGGTTAAGGTTAGGGTTAGGTTTAGGTGTTGTTTTACTGAGGTTAAGGTTAGGGTTAGCGTTAGGTTTAGGTATAGTTTTACTGAGGTTAGGGTTAGGGTTAGGGTTAGGTTTAGGTATAGTTTTACTGAGGTTAAGGTTAGGGTTAGCGTTAGGTTTAGGTATAGTTTTACTGAGGTTAAGGTTAGGGTTAGGTTTAGGTATAGTTTTACTGAGGTTAAGGTCAGGGTTAGGTTTAGGTGTAGTTTTACTGAGGTTAAGGTTAGGGTTAGCGTTAGGTTTAGGTGTTGTTTTACTGAGGTTAGGGTTAGGGTTAGGGTTAGACCCCAGATCCAAGATCCATTCTACAAAATGTCTTCTGAAATCATGACAGTTTTATGAAATACCTCATGTCTCTATGTGCGTGGTTCGCAAACATTTTCATCTTGTATACAGATGACTCGGGGCGCTGGGGGAGAGGTGGTTTGGATCATTGTGTTGTGTTTGTATCCTGTACAGATGACTCGGGGCGCTGGGGGAGAGGTGGTTTGTTCACAGCCCTGGAGTCGAGGTCTGACGAACCGCGCAAACAGTACGAGTTGGCCGGTACCATGAAAGGTGGGATCCGTTCTCAATCAATTTGATACCATAATATATTCATAATTAATTATAAGATTGATACTAAGAAGGCCTTGTTGTGACTGCAGCTCAATCCCATTTGTTTCTGTCCAGGGTTCACACGATTTTTTGCACGTGGTCAGATTTCTCCGACAATAACAGATCAACCAGCAGCTGTTTTGTGCTTGTAGATCTGCTGTTAGATAGATAGATAGATAGATAGATAGTAGATAGATCTTTATTTGTCATTGCAACGTGTACAACGAAATTAAAAGTGCCAACCAATCAGTGCATCATATCACAAAACAACATACTGTACAAGCTAAAACAAAAACACACATGACTTCTTGTTATTGCACAACCCCAGCAGCACTAATGCACAAACATGTAATTTCAGCTGTTATCGCACAACAAACCCTTATTGTACTTAAGATAGCAGAGAAACTAAAAGGTGTCGCAGCAACAGATCATTTTTTTAGCAGCATTGAGTGCAACTACCGCTGTGGGATAGAAGCTGTTACTGAATCCGTTGGTCTTGGACTTGATCACTCTGTACCGTCTGCCTGATGGCAACAGTTCAAACAGTGAGTGAGCGCGGTGGGAAGTGTCTTTGATAATGTTCAGAGTTTTTTTATGACAGCGGTCTCTGTGTAGTTCTTCCAGTGTGGGGAGAGAGGGCAGCCAACGATCTTTTGTGCCGTATTTATGACCCCCTGGAGCTTTTTCCTCTGCGCCACTGTCTGTACAGCTGGTGTACCACACACACATGCAGTACGTTAGTATGCTCTCTATGGAGCACCGATAGAAGGACACCAGCAGTCTCTGTGTGATGTTGTTCCCCCTGAGCACCCTCAGGAAGTAGAGTCTCTGCTGGGCCTTCTTCAGCAGCTCTATTTCTGCGAGTGACACCATCGTACATGAAAGTATAAATCGCGTCAGGGTCCGAGTGGTCCTGAGCTGGGACACCTGACTGAATGTCAATCACATTTCATGTCGCCTAGGAATGTGGTTCAAATCTGATTAGAAGAATAATGTAAATCCATGTAGTTTTATGGTGTCCAGACATGATTCCATTCTGGACAGGCTAAGAAAGAACACAGATTTAGAGGCTACCAGTCTGGACATAGCCTGCCCTAAACACTATACGTATGTAGATTTAGAGGCTAACAGTCTGGACATAGCCTGCCCTAAACACTCCTACGTATGTATATTTAGAGGCTACCAGTCTGGACATATAGCTGCCCTAAACACTATACGTATGTAGATTTAGAGGCTAACAGTCTGGACATAGTCTGGCCCTAAACACTATACGTATGTAGATTTAGAGGCTACCAGTCTGGACATAGCCTGCCCTAAACACTCCTACGTATGTATATTTAGAGGCTACCAGTCTGGACATATAGCTGCCCTAAACACTATACGTATGTAGATTTAGAGGCTAACAGTCTGGACATAGCCTGCCCTAAACACTATACGTATGTAGATTTAGAGGCTACCAGTCTGGACATAGCCTGCCCTAAACACTATACGTATGTAGATTTAGAGGCTACCAGTCTGGACATAGCCTGCCCTAAACACTCCTACGTATGTAGATTCCCTGCTTTGAGCTCTTCATGGCTGTATATGAGTGATCCTCAACCTTTTTTAATTTAAAAAGGACCCCCAGTTTGATATGCATTAGGTCACAGACCCCCCATTTGATACAATATTTTATCTGTGGGACCCCAAATCTACTACACTGTGCTTTAACTCTGAACATGTACAGACGTGTACACGCTCAGAGTTACTGACCCGTTTGAAGCCCCTGGTGGTTGAGAACCACTGCTTTAGATGTCCTGTGGAGATCAAGATGGAGGTCATTCTAAGGCCCAATCCCAATTCCCCCCTTCGTCCTGGCCCTTAGCCCTTGCCCTTGCTTATGCGCGTTCACGTGAGGGGGAAGGGTTATCTCAATTGTCTTTGGATGGAGGGGAAGGGCCGAGGGTGAGGGGTAGAATCCCCTTCGTTTGAAGGGATATCTCGACGGGACTTCAAACGGAGCAACATCACTGAGGGCTGAAAGGCGGACGAGGTAAGAAGCCTTTTATGTCCTTTATTATGGAAAAATATTATAATAACCAATATTATTTGAATGTATTAACAATCTGCATCGCCAAAAATATCGCAATCTCTAGCAAAGGTTAACGTTACTTCACGTGAACTAACGATATGATACGGCGTTGCATTCATACAACGTTACCCATTAATTTGGCGCCGCATCGGCGCTTTATTCTTTTTTAATTATCGCCGGTGCGCCGGTGATACAACTCGGATGCAAGCTATAGCTTATTAGCAGGCATCAGTCCGACCCCCCAGACCACGATATGTCAACATTTTGCTTTTGGAGCTCTTAAAAGCCGTGAAATAGCCTACTGTACCTACATAACGCTGTCACTGCATAACGTTGGCTACTCGCTGCAGTGATAGCTATGGTTTTATCATGACCAATGTTAAACTAATCCCCACAAGTTGCAAAACTTGCATAACTAATTAGCAATGGTGTTTTTTCCCCAGGCAAACCAGCTACGGAACAGATTGCAAGCTGCTGTGCAGACTGTACATTGGATGGAGATGAATCACAATGGCATTTTCATTGATAGAAAATGACTCTGTTCTTAATGATATTAAAAACAATGAACAGTGACCACAGCCCCTTCTTTCTATACTGTAAATTGTTTTTCCTTTTTCTAACCCTGTATATATATCTGTACCCATGCTATACAAACTGTTAATACAATAATCAATTAATCAGGTACAACTGTTGAGCAGGTGTCAGAATGAGCTATATCTAGCTGAATTACATACATGGCCTACCAACATGAGACAAAATTACAACATATTTATTTCATCATAACCACAGCAATGTTATATTTACGTTCCATCTCTACAGCTTAAATCAAATGGAAAGTAGTTTCCAAAGTGGGTTATGGGCTAAATGATAGTTTGTACACTCTCAGAGTTAATTAACATTGATTTTACAATATAAATTGGGGGTCCTAGAGACAGAAATGCCATCAAAGTTTGGGGACCACTGGCCTGTAGTGAGCTTGCAGATCAGCTATCAATATCTACAAGGGACGTTCAATATTTAGGGACGTTCCAATTCCTAGGGGGATGATTTATCTCCCTACCCCTTGACACTCATTATGTAGGGACAAGGGGAAGGGGCAAGGGCTGAGGGGTAGGGTTAAAAAAGGAATTGGGAAAGGGCCTAAATGTGTTCACGTCTCCTGTGTTTCAGACCTGGAGCTGGGGCGAGTCCTCCTCTTCCCCATCGATGACAAACAGTCCAGGACGGACGGTCAAGACCTGGTGCGTGATCATTTTCTAAAATCGTCTTTTTGCACCTCAATACGCTTTATTAAATAACTATAACTATAATAACATTACTATGTTTATTAATATTGTTTATTGTTAAACTGTCCTCTTCCAGCTGGCTCTCATCGTAGCGCAGCAGAGAGACAAAGCGAACAACCTGTCTGGAATCCATCTCAGCGCTCTGGACCGAGCTCTGCTGAGCATTCAGACTGCAGCCAAGAAAAAGAAAGGTACCGCCAATCTTTTATTATCAAAATGATTTATTTGTATCTTTATTTATTAGTCTGTTTGTTTATATACAGTAGCGTTCATATTATGCAAAGTAAGTAAGTAGCCTTGCCGAGCCATGAGGCCCATAGGGGGCAGGAGCCTATGTCCTGTTTCTGTAGCCATGAGGCCCATAGGGGCAGGAGCCTATCTCCTGTTTCTGTAGCGTGAGGCAGCTTGATGTACAAGTACACCCCCTGGACATGACGCTAGTATGTCGCAGGGACTTATACCCCCAATCCAACCCTTGATGCTGAGTGTCAAGCAGGGAGGCACTGGGTCCCATTTTTACTAGCCTCGGAAACCCAGACGTTTTTATTTCCATGGAGGAAAAAAAGTCTGGGTCCACTTCAATTCGGCATAGAGTAGCGCAAACATTGCTCACTCTCTGCTGATTTCTGATCGTCTGCACCTTTGTAAAATTGACATACACACGCACACATGTACACACACACACACACTCCTCTCTCTCTCTGTCGCTCTAAGTAATTAGTCTCATGTCGTGCAGCTGCGCATAGTTTTGGCGCATCCTGCCGGGAGCTGCCTATTCAGTATTTAAGTCCGACGTCATTTTGTAGTGCTACGTTACGTCCGGGTCCAAGTGGCACCAGCTCCCGTCCGCATCTCATTGTAAATTGAATATCTAAACGCGTGAATCTTTTTACAGTGACGTTATTTTTCAGAAAGGAAGCCATTGAGGGTTAAAATGGGTCTTAATGCTTCCAACTCGAGTGGAATTATTAATGTTTTGTACAAGTGTCCATGACAACAAAAATATATGATGTGGAGACAATAAAGACTATTATTATCATAATTATTGAAGGTGGCAACAGTCCATTTGATCGGTAAAATGTTTCTGGGGTATATTTAGAATGTGTGCAGGCTTGAGTATGTTGAATCTAGTTTGCATTATGAGGATTTATTTGACACAATAAAATAAAATGGTGATTTTCCATGTATTCCATGTGGGGCAGACGGCCTGTCACTGTCAGATTTGGGAGAGCAGCGCAGGTTTGTTGTTGCGAGGAAAGCGGTAAAATTAGACTTTCGTGGTTGTTTTCGTCTCAGATTTAGTCCGACGGAGCGTCACAGTATAACTCCATGGGGACACAAAAGCGACACAAAAGTAGGACCCGGAAGTATCTCAGGAGGGGGCGCTCACGTCACAGCTAAAATACTGAATACCATAGAAAGCATAGGTGAGTTTCCCAGGCTACATTTTTACAGTCTTTGGTATGACCCGGCCGGGGGGAATCGAACCCCCGACCTCCCAGTCTCAGGGCAGACACTGTAACCACAAGGCCACTGAGCTGTCAAGAATACAACAATCATATCGAGAGCAATAGACCATGTTGTATCTGTCGGTGTGAACGCAGCGATAATATAGCATACGCGTGGACAGTGGACACTGATGACACGCGTGGGTGTCAGGTCACATGCTCACGGTGCAGCGGTGTGTGTGTTTCTCCTTAGCGAGCGTCCACCTGCCACGCATCGGCCACGCCACCAAGGGCTTCAACTGGTACGGGACGGAGAGACTGGTCAGGAAACACCTGGCGTCCAGAGGAGTCCCCACGACCATGTATCCTATTCCTACTGCATTATGGGTAAAGGAGTCCCCACGACCATGTATCCTATTCCTACTGCATTATGGGTAAGAAACACCTGGCGTCCAGAGGAGTCCCCACGACCATGTATCCTATTCCTACTGCATTATGGGTAAAGGAGTCACCACGACCATGTATCCTATTCCTACTGCATTATGGGTAAACACCTGGCGTCCAAAGGGGTCCCCACGACCATGTATCCTATTCCTACTGCATTATGGGTAAGAAGGGATAATGTCTGCCTAGGTGGTCGTTGTCGGGAGATAATTCACCAACAGGGGTTTTAATCACCCTGAAGGTGTTCCACTTTCAATCCTGTCTGCTCGTTTATTTGTTTTTTCACTTCCAATTGCACTTGTTTACCCTGCATCCTGTTGTATGAGTTCTGCATCCTGTTCTGCATCCTGTTGTTTACCCTGCATCCTGTTGTATGAGTTCTGCATCCTGTTCTGCATCCTGTTGTTTACCCTGCATCCTGTTGTATGAGTTCTGCATCCTGTTGTATGAGTTCTGCATCCTGTTGTATGAGTTCTGAAAATGTATTTTCTGTTTACTAAAGAGCTGAGGAGACAGAAACACTAGAAACATCATTCTATAGGGTGGATTTAATTCAAATATATTATAAATTAATATCGGATAAACCACGGGTGAAATAATGCGGGAAACAAATTAGTGGCGTCGTCTATCAATAGGCTTATTATTATAGCTTTTAAAACGCACAACGTCTCTGCAAAAGCTCACAATCCGCGGGTGGTTGTGGATTCATAGATTGGAGTCATTAATTAATGCGGTCGGATAACGGGGTGGATTATAAATATGCACACGTGGATTCGGGTGACAAAAAACCTCAGCAGATCTGAAAAACACAGCACAAAATCAGAAGAAATGCAGCAGTACTGCAGACATAAAACTGTGATAAAATGAACGTGTGGACCGAGATAGTTTTAGTTTTAAAATGGCATTTCAACAACATGAAACCTCTTTTTCTGGGCTTGTCACGATTGGCAAACATTCTGCCAAAAATTGCCGATCTGATAGTGAAGAGATTTGGTGTTGTGATCGGAAAAACGGAAGGTGCTGGGCGTTCGGGATCTGCTCGTAATTCCGATACTCCATAGTCCGACAACGTGTCTTGGTGTGAGGTTAGGGTTAGGGACGGGTTTAGTAATGGGGCGGAGTGGTTTGGAATAATAACGCTGACCTGCGGGTTTAAGAGGTTAAAATGAAACTATTTGTGTGGACGACGACGACGACGTGGCTTCGGAATGTATTTTATTCCTTTGTCCTTGACCTGAGTAACGTCCAGATATTACCACAGTAGAGCGGCCAGGAACACAGGAACCCCACGTGGAGCGGCCTCACCTCCACCGGCGTCCTCGCCCACGTCACCGACCCCAGGATCGGACAGCCCGAGCCGGGAAGCAGAGGACACAGACGCCCCCTCAGGACACTCCTCTCCCTCCCAGCAGGACACAGACGCCCCCTCAGGACACTCCTCTCCCTCCCAGCAGGACACAGACGCCCCCTCAGGACACTCCTCTCCCTCCCAGCAGGACACAGAACCCTCCCAGCAGGACACAGAAGCCTCCTCAGAACCCTCCCAGCAGGAGACGGACGCCCCCTCCGGACCCTCCTCTGGCTCCCAGCTGCCCAGCTTCATGAACGGAGTCCATGTGTTCTTCTACAACCTGCCGGCGTCCGAGAGGAAGAGGCTGGCGCGTTACCTCTTCACATATCCTCTAACGAGCTATAACACAAACCACAACTATCTACTGTATCTATACCTCTGTTACCTCTTCACATATCCTCTAACGAGCTGTAACACAAACCACAGCTATCTACTGTATCTATACCTCCGTTACCTCTTCACATATCCTCTAATGAGCTGTAACACAAACCACAGCTATCTATCTATAGTTCACATATCCTCTAACGAGCAATAACACAAACCACAACTATCTATCTATGGCTTGTCTTGAAATGTTCATCAGCACATTTTTCTGTGTGCTGTTTTGAGTTGAAGAATTGACTAGTTTTCAGTAGTTTTCATTTGTTTTTAGTTGGTTTATGTTTTTCAGGTAGGTATTATGAGGAACGCCTTGATTTATATAGAAGCTGAAAGGGGGTAGGATGACGGAATGCATAGCATCACATGGCAGAAAAACTAAATCCAAGATAATTTCATTACTTTTGGTTAGCTATCGTATACGTTTTATTTTCGGTTCAATTATAACAAACTTATTTTCGCTCTTTTAGAATATTCTTTAATTTACTGTATAATAACCCTGCATTGCAGACAACCTAGTCCTAGGTCCTCCTTGGCTAATTTTCAGTCAGCATGTAGCCTCGTAAACCCAGACGCTTTTAATAACAGGTCCGAGTCCACTTCAATTCGGCATAGAGTAGTGCAAATGTCGATCACTCTCTGCTGATTTCTGATTGTCTGCACCTGACGCACACACGCACACCCGTACACACACACACCTCTCTCTCTCTCTGTCGCTCCAATTAATTAGTCTCAGCTGTGTCTAGATCAGGGGTGGGTAACTTTGACGATGGCGAGGGCCAATATATTTCCACACTCACTCCAGAGGGGGCCACAGTGCATATTACTGTCGTAGCAAAAATAGCCGATCTACAAGCTCAAAACGTGTCGCGATGCGACACGTTTTGAGTTTGTAGATCGGCTATTTTTGTTATATTTGAATTGAAAACTAGAACATTTTTTTGCTATTTTTGAATTGGAATCCTGAAAAGTAACCTTTTTATTGAATTTCAAATGCATTTAGGTATACTTATGTTAACTTTATGAACTGTTAACATAACTACATTTTAACTAGTCATTTAATACTAGTCATGAAGTAATTAAAGCGAGTTTGGAATTGTGACAGCTGAAATCAATACTATATCAGTATTCTGATATTAACATTAAGTGAAGGTGGGGGCCGCATGTGGCCCCCGGGCCACCAGTTGCCCACCTCTGGTCTAGATTCTCCCGGCAGATCCTGCCGCGAGCTGCCAGAATCAGAATCAAACTTTATTGTCACATCACATTACAGGTAACATGGGTGAAATTCTTGTTTGTGCAGGCTCATCATTGCAGTTAAAAAGAAAGAAAGTGCATAGTACATGACTAATCTACATGGTACAATATGTATGCATATAAAATAATGAAATGGCCCTATGCCATAGAATGGCATAATGTGGACCCCGGGCTAGTCGGCATGTGACACAGTTACGTATAATTGATTCGCCGCGCTGCCGTGCGACAGAGTTGTCCTTCTCCTGAACTCCTGTTTCTGTAGCGTGAGGCAGCTTGATGTTCAAGTACACCCCCTCACATGACGTACAGGTACACCCCCTGGACATCACGCTAGTAGTTTGTCCCAGGTACTACAAGTAAGACGCGCAAACGCGGGAAGCGAACGCAGCTCGTAAATGGCAATAACAACAATTAGAATAAATTACATACTTTTTTTTAAGTTAAGTTTTTTGTGTTTTCTAAAGATTTTATTTTTAAGTAAAAAAAAAAATTAAGTTAAGTTTTTTCTTTTTCATTTTAAGTTAAGTTTTTTTTTAAGTTAAGTTGTGTGTGTGTGTGTGTGTGTGTGTGTGTGAGTGCGTGCGTGCGTGTGTGTGTTTTGTGTGATACAGCTGCGCCCTCTGGTGGCGGGCGGGTGGTGTAACAGCGGGACAGACACACACACACACACACGGACACACAGACATGATCTGCAGGGTCTCATAGTTAGTGCTCATTGCGTTCGCAAATACCCCCGCAGCAGTCCAAGCCTTGATGCTGCTGAGTGCCAGGCAGGCAGTCCCATTTTTCATCGTCTTTGGTATCGAACTCCCAACCTCCCACTTTCATGGCGTGGCACTCTAGCCACGGGGCCACTCTGTTTGCTGAGTCTAGATCAAATATTTGCTGTACTAGTATCAAGCCGTTTACACTGTGGATTATAAGTTAAGGCATACAGTAAGACTTGTGTTTCATTGACCCTCGCACTGTGCTAGACGGCTCCTTAACAGAGACCTTCACTTATGACGGTGACGAAGAGGAGATCCTGAGTCCAGAGGTCACGCACATAGCTGCCGAGGTGGAGCACGGCGTCCACACACAGGTCAGTGAGATTTGAGCGTTCACCCCTTTCAACTAAGGCCTCTTTTAGACGGCGACCATCTCCATATAACACGTCAAAGTCCCGTTGCGTTCTCATTTTTTCTTACCCTTTACACGAGAACGCACACGTTATGATATAATGTGCTATTATGCTATATGCTGTCGCTAGGTGGCGATAACGGGCTGCCAAATAGACAGGTCACCCACGTACAAGAAGAAGACGCAAGCGGCGCAACACTGCTCTGGGCACGCCACGGGATGATATATATGTATTAAATAAACGCTGCTGCCGCGGCTGCCGTCTATCACAAGGCTTTTTATTTACATCATGGTTTTACATTCAACATCGCTGATGAGCATCACTTTGTAGGCGAGGAGGGAGGCTTGTTCAGGAACTCCATTATATCATAATGATATTGCTCTGCATCAATGTAATAAACATATGCGCTGTGAGCCAACGTGAGCCATGATGTCATAAGTTTTGCGGATTCACCGTTTTGCCTGTTTATATGGAGACCATAGGAAACGGCGTTCTCAAAGATTTCCACTCTGGGAGGCGGTTTCACTTCGTTGCGTTTTCACCTCCTGAGAACACGGTTCTCGTCTAAATGACAGCAGCAAACGATACTTTATTTAGACGTTTTATATGAACACCATCCTCGTGTAAATAGCACCTAAGTATAATAGGGTGTAAATGGTAGATGGAAGTGAAATAGCATATTATATGATTAACGCTAAAACTGGGATAACTGTTTAGTTTTTCATTACGTGAACGTTTAGACCAGCTTAGCCATCTACTTGTCTTAGGGCGGCTATCAGCATATCGCGTTCATTAACGGGTATCAATCCGAGTCAGAATTTCATCCTTTTCACCTTGATCCAGAATAAATAGAGATACAGCCTGCGGGACACAACCTCATCATGCCACTGCAACCGTCTTTAGTGTCTTGGCTCAGCCTCAGTCGCCACTGACTCGGCGCCGTTCCAGTTATGTACGTAATCGTAAATCAATCAGGCAATGCCGGAGCCGAGCAATATGTTTTCCACCACAGAGGAAAGCAGGGCAAGTCCCGTCTTCCTGGAATGTGACGTCACCATGTTGCTCAAACCCCCGAAGAGAATTCCTGACTTGCGGACGCGGTATATATATATATATATATATTTTTTTAATATATTTTTTATCCCACGATTTTGTAACCCATTTTTCACCCCTGTGTCAATCATCTAATCTGTGATCCTGGGCTCTGCACACCCTCCACCAACCTAGTCCCCATATATGGGGGACAAGGGGAGAGCAACGGACTTGAACTCATGCTTCCTTCATGCCCGACTCTGTCCAAGTTGCTCCTTTTACACCTGACAGGGGGGAGTTTCCCTGGTTGGACGTATAGCGCGTGGAAGGAACACGTTATTCCAACCAGTTCCTTTCCCCTCCATCAGGCGCCCCGGCTGGCCAGGGGGAGGCAGTATAGAGACCAGTTCCTTTCCCCTCCATCAGGCGCCCCGGCTGGCCAGGGGGAGGCAGTATAGAGACCAGTTCCTTTCCCCTCCATCAGGCGCCCCGGCTGGCCAGGGGGAGGCAGTATAGAGACCAGTTCCTTTCCCCTCCATCAGGCGCCCCGGCTGGCCAGGGGGAGGCAGTTTAGAGACCAGTTCCTTTCCCCTCCATCAGGCGCCCCGGCTGACCAGGGGGAGGCAGTATAGAGACCAGTTCCTTTCCCCTCCATCAGGCGCCCCGGCTGGCCAGGGGGAGGTAGTTTAGAGAGACCAGTTCCTTTCCCCTCCATCAGGCGCCCCGGCTGGCCAGGGGGAGGCAGTTTGCGGTTTATGTCTTGACGATGTGGTGGTGTTTTCTCTGGTCACTCTATAGGAGCTGGGCGACATGAGGAGACGCTACCCTCAGGCTGTGGTTGTCCAGAAGAGCTGGCTGGAGGCCTGCTTCTCCAGGCAGAGGAGGGTCAACGCCGCACCGTTCTTCCACCAGCTCACGTGATTCCATCACTGCAGCCTTTCCGGTATATCCGGTATATAGAACTCGCCGGTTTTACCAACTCGTCGCAGCCGAGAATTCTTCTTCAATGTCTTCATCGTTATGCTAACATGCTGTCTTCGTCAGTGTAGTGTCATAGTGTGTCAAAACCCACAGATGCTATAGTTCATTTCCATTTTGTGCAATGAAATGGTCAGCTAGATAATGATTTTGACTGAGAAAGGAAAGAGGCCTCACAGCTCGTAGTCACGATGCCATAAAAAAGATATTTGTCCAACGTTTCGGCAACAAGCTGCCTTCTTCAACTTGATAATGATTAAAGAAACATTGAGTATGTGAAATGTGAAATACCAAAGTACCAATTACATAACATTGTTTCGGTACTTTGGTGTTTAAACTTTAGCATTCTTACTTAATTTAGTGTAAACTCTAAACAACTATCCTCTCTCTCTCCCTCTCTCTCTCTCTCTCTCTCTCTCTCTCTCTCTCTCTCTCTCTCTCTCTCTCTCTCTCTCTCTCTCTCTCTCTCTCTCTCTCTCTCTCTCTCTCTCTCTCTCTCTCTCTCTCTCTCTCTCTCTCTCTCTCTCTCAATGCAATTTAAATGAAGGTGAAGTCAAACTAAAATGCACTAAACCGCGGCGAGTTGGTAAAGTGGCGAGTTCCCGGGTATCCAGCGTTCCTGCATCAGCTCACATGATTCTAGCAGGTGTTTCAGCTCACATGATTCTAGCAGGTGTTTCAGCTCACATGATTCTAGCAGGTGTTTCAGCTCACATGATTCTAGCAGGTGTTTCAGCTCACATGATTCTAGCAGGTGTTTCAGCTCACATGATTCTAGCAGGTGTTTCAGCTCACATGATTCTAGCAGGTGTTTCAGCTCACATGATTCTAGCAGGTGTTTCAGCTCACATGATTCTAGCAGGTGTTTCAGCTCACATGATTCTAGCAGGTGTTTCAGCTCACATGATTCTAGCAGGTGTTTCAGCTCACATGATTCTAGCAGGTGTTTCTATCGACTTTGTATTACAGTCACGTCTCAGGTTGAGCCTCTCAAAAGGAACATGTATGATTGTAAAATCATAGCACTGACAAAATAGTACATTTTATCCTTCGCCTGTGTTGTGTCCTATGTGTTAATTAAATACGCTTTGCCTTTGTTATTAGTCTCATGTTTTAGCCTTATTACATTTTTTAAAGATATATTTTTTGCTTTATTGATAGATTCATAGTAGTTTGACAGGAAAGGGGGAGAGAGATGGGGGGGAGACACGCAGCAGTTCATTATATAGCGGGGTTTTTTTAATGTTAAATCAAATGATGTTAATTTTTATTCTGTCATAGAATGAGCACACCTGAAGATTAAATGTAAATGCTATTGCATTATGAATTCACCTTTTGTCTCAAAAGATTACCAGTTGTATTTATATCGGCCATTATGACGACTCGCGTCGTCATTTTAGGGCACCAAACAAACATTAACCCATTCTGACCGGGCACCCATTTTGGTGTCAGCATCATGTTATGCTTTAGCTATTTAAAAATAGCAGATCTACAAGCTCATATCGCGCCACCGAGTGGCGCGATACGAGCTTGTAGGTCTGCTATTTTTTGAAAAATCGAAGAACGACTGACATTTTTTAGAATCTGATCTCAGGTCAGAATGGGTTCATCAGACCAGTGTGTTGTCCGGCGGAAATCTCGTATGAATCTGATCTCAGGTCAGAATGGGTTAAAAGTCCATAGACTTTGGCCGCCCACTGGCCAAGTGGTCCAGGATCATAAAGGCTCTGGCATGACGGCACGTCACGTGTTCGAGTCCCCGTTCACGATGACCCTTCTCTCTCTCTCTCCCCTCTTTCCTGGCTATCTTCACTTAATACTAAAGGCAGAAAAGTAAAAAACAAATCTCTTAATTGTTTCCAGTAGACTTGGCTGGCAGAGCCATGCATTGAAGCGGCTGTAAAAGGGACCCGATGGCTCCCTGCTTGGCGGTTGGCATTCAGCATGGAGGGCTGGATTGGGGGAAAGTCTTGCACGCTACAGAAACAGGAGATGGGTTGGTTCCTGCCCCCGATGGGCCACCTGCCGTGAACAGTTTGCGCCCGAGGCTACCTGTACCTACTGTACTACAACCTATAATTAATATTATATATACATACATACACACGCACGCACTGAACCACATGAACTCTAACATCCCTTCTCTGCCGTACATATTTGGAGTAATCTAACATCTGTTTAGTGGAGCCCTCGGTGACGATGATGGGAATCTGCCCTAAGGACTTACTCATTACAAAAGTACAAACTATACTTATAAGAACTGGTCAAACATTGGCCAAATTGTCAAGTTAATGTGAGAAAGAGGCAAACACTGTGTACATAGGCGATCTACCAAAAAGCGAGGCGTTGTGAGCTTGTAGATCTCCTATTTGCAAAATGTATTCATCTGTGGAACCGAAAATGTAATGCCTCCCTCAACTCCTGTTCCAATATGCATATCAGGATCGGTGGGGTCCCCAGTTCAAATACGATTATTTTGAGGTGTCTCCAGTTCAAATATGATTATTTTGAGGGGTCCCCTGCAGTTAAAATATGATTATTTTGAGGGGTCCCCTGCAGTTAAAATATGATTATTTTGAGAGGTCCCCTGCATTTAAAATAAGATTATTTTGAGGGGTCCCCTGCAGTTAAAATATGATTATTTTGAGGTGTCTCCAGTTAAAATATGATTATTTTGAGGGGTCCCCTGCAGTTAAAATATGATTATTTTGAGGTGTCTCCGGTTCAAATATGATTATTTTGAGGGGTCCCCAGTTAAAATATGATTATTTTGAGGTGTCTCCGGTTCAAATATGATTATTTTGAGGGGTCCCCTGCAGTTAAAATATGATTATTTTGAGGGGTCCCCAGTTCAAATACGATTATTTTGAGGTGTCTCCAGTTCAAATATGATTATTTTGAGGGGTCCCCTGCAGTTAAAATATGATTATTTTGAGGTGTCTCCAGTTCAAATATGATTATTTTGAGGTGTCTCCGGTTCAAATATGATTATTTTGAGGTGTCTCCAGTTCAAATATGATTATTTTGAGGTGTCTCCAGTTCAAATATGATTATTTTGAGGTGTCTCCAGTTCAAATATGATTATTTTGAGTGGTCCCCTACAGTTCAAATAGGATTATTTTGAGGTATCCCCAGTTCAAATATGATGGTTATTTGTAAATGTTAAAAATTATAAATGTAAAATATTTGTCCTACACAAAGATTATATTCACATCGTCAATGAATGGAGAATTTACAAATGATGTGGACGAACAGATGAACATGTTGATGTACGACGATAAGAGAGAGCATCCCTCACTTCACACAGGTGTGATTATTTTTTACAATCTTACTTATTTTAGCACCTATTTTCTATTATTTGTTCTTTGCTTTATTATATTAGTTTTCTTTCCCTTTCTTTTGGTAAATATATTTATTATGCTGAAATACTTCGTCCATAGATTCCATACCGGTTGCCCATGGCAGCCAAGCAGCGTATCGGAGCAGGCCCTCCCTCCGGGCTATGGGATGGTGATGTATAGAGTGAGGGTGGAGCTTAGAGTCCACATGCTCAGCAGGACAAGACGAGACACACGTACGTTGACATAACATTGACATACCATTAGAATGTTGGTTTCGCGGAAGATCAGCAGGCTACTGGAAATGCATATACAACAGCTGGGATTACAGTAGGAATTTATAGAACACCCTTGAACTTCACCCTGCAATTCTACAAGACTTTAAATATATCCAGGACTTTTTATGAGACTCACCTGCAGCATAAGGTAAGGAAGTGATCCACTTTATTATATAACAAGAAGAGATAAGACCTACATTTTTACCATTTGGATCTGGACATCTTTTTATGTAATGGCTGTGTTCATTCTGTTATTGGCCTATTGCAGCTTATGTACGAAATACGAATTAAGGTTTTAGCTTCTAAAAACATGAGCAAAAACGGAATGTTTTCTTTTTTTTAAGGCTTTTGTTTTTTGATATTTAATACATGATCAATAGCCATATTTATATTTATTATGTTGTAGAAATGTAATTGTGTGTAACTTCAACTTTCGATGACTATAGGTGGGGTGGGGGGGGGGCCACAGGAAGAGATCGGCATCGAAATATTGCACAACGCCGCAGATTTATAGATTTGCGTTCATGTGCGCTTTTCCGTGTGTGCGCGCGCGCGTGCGGAGGTCCGCAACACAACAGCCACATCTGGGTCAACACTCAACAGACGACACACTTTGCAACAGTTGCAAATTCTGTTGATACTTAATTGTTACTCAGAAATTGGCGACATATCGAATACCGTGACTCTACGACATGACGTCAGTTCACCTGACAAGACTTTGAGTTGGTGTTGTGTTGTTGTTGTTTTAGTTTTATACACATATAAAACCCTAATAGTGTTTCCCAAACTGGGGGCCCCCCAAAATATGATCATTTTAGGGGGTCACCGTCTCACTGTCACAGCTTGATATTGATTGATTGAACATTTTATTTCATTTCAAACGAAAGCCAAGTCAATAGAAAAACTATAATACTTTGTGGACGATCCATGTAAACGGGTTGACAAGACCACCCTTGGTGATCTAAACGCTAGCCTACTTGTAGAAGTGCTGGCATGTTTTTTCAATTGGTTACAACACGTCTTAAATGGCATTTTACTAATTTACTGTCTTTTAGTTTAAATGTGTGAACGAACCTTTTGACATGTTGTTTGATATGAAGACTTTGAAGTCATGCCAAGGTGTTTCCAGACCCGTGTTTAGTCACTCATGATGAATATGATTCATGACAACTTGTTGTCATATCAAAGTCACGGACTATGATAGATCACCCAGTGCAGTGTAACACCCCCCCCCCCCCCCCCCCCCCCCCACGCCTCAGGTTTATGTAAACATTACACATGACTATTACATGATCATTACAGATCCTCCCTTTTCAGGTCGTGACCCCTCAACATAATCATATTTGAACTGGGGACCCCTCAACATAATCATATTTGAACTGGGGACCCCTCAACATAATCATATTTGAACTGGGGACCCCTCAACATAATCATATTTGAACTGGGGACCCCTCAACATAATCATGTTTGAACTGGGGACCCCTCAACATAATCATATTTGAACTGGGGACCCCTCAACATAATCATATTTGAACTGGGGACCCCTCAACATAATCATATTTGAACTGGGGACCCCTCAACATAATCATATTTGAACTGGGGACCCCTCAACATAATCATATTTGAACTGGGGACCCCTCAACATAATCATATTTGAACTGGGGACCCCTCAACATAATCATATTTGAACTGGGGACCCATCAACATAATCATGTTTGAACTGGGGACCCCTCAACATAATCATGTTTGAACTGGGGACCCCTCAACATAATCATATTTGAACTGGGACCCCTCAACATAATCATATTTGAACTGGGGACCCCTCAACATAATCAGCAGACCTACAAGCTACGAGCTTGTAGGTCTGCTATTTTTGAAAAATCGTTAAAATGTGCCTCAAATCATTCCGAAAATTGTCATGATTTTAGAAAACATTTATTTAAAATGTCCACGTCAGGCCTGAATGGGTTAAAGTTAGGCAGATTCCCATCATCGTCACCAAGGGCTCCAATTGCTTTTTCGAAGTCTCCTGAATTTGAACACAGTATTTTGCTCTCAACGTATATATTGTTATATTTAGCTCTCAACGTGTCGCAGCGCCTCGATCACTTGGCCAGCAGTCTATGGACTTTTAATGTTTGTTTAGTGCCCTAAAATGACGACGTGAGACATCATAATATGGTCGATATAAATACAACTCGTAAAATAAGTCATTTTTTTAAGACAAAGGTGAATTCATAATGCAATAGCATTTACGTTTAATCTTCAGGTGTGCCTCATTCTATGACAGAATTCAAATGAATATAATTTGATTTAACATATAAAAAAAAAAAGCCCTGCCAATTAATGGACAATATTAAAGGCTGTTGAGGCTAGGCTGGTAATCCTGCCTGACGGCGTGTCGTGAGTTCGAGTCCCGACGACCTTTGCTGCGTATCTTCCCCATCTCTCTCCCCCTTCCTGTCAAACTACTATGAATCTATCAAAGGGGGGGGAACATATCTTTAACCCGTTCTGACCTGAGATCAGATTCTAATAATGTCTTCTACCATCCCTTGATTTTTGTTTATTTGGATCTCTTTTAGCCTTTCGGCTAATCTTCCATGAGTCCAGAAATAAATTAAAACATAACAAAATGCATTATATTACATTACAAAATAGTGCATTTCATTTAAAAAATACATTTCAAATTGCACTGATGCTAAACGACAGCAGTGAGTCAAATGTTACAGCATAATAAAAATACCTATACCTCTAATCCTCAACTCATACCGCCGCACACACGCACACACACACACACACGCACACACACGCACACACACACACACACACACACACACACACACACACACACACACACACACACACACAGGCACAGCATATGCCTGCCCACAGACAGATACAGTTCATTCACTGTATCTATCTGTCACATCCTGACAGTTTCCTGTCAGTCGTTCTTTGATTTTTTTTAAATAGCAGACCTATACAAGCTCGTAGCGCGCCACTCGGTGGCACGCTACGAGCTTGTAGATCTGCTATTTTTCACTAGCTAAAGCATAACATAACACCAAAAGGGGTTCCCGCCCAAAATGTGTTAAAAAAGAAAATGTAAATTAAATAAGGCTAATGCTTTTTTAATTTAAAAAGCATTTGAACACAAATTAATGTATAATTCAATAGCATTCACACGTCATCTCCAGCTGTGCTCATTCTATGACCGAATGAAAAAGCTAAAGAAATCACATTGCTTAGAGTATCCTATATCATTTTCGATTCCTACCCTGTACAGTAAGTACATTAGTACTGTATGCAGTACGTGCCCAGATGTTTGTTGGTGGTTAGACCGTTCCATGACATGTAGGCCTTGCTGTGTGAAGCATCATTTCCCATTAACCCGTTCTGACCTGAGATCAGATTCTAAAAATGTCTTCTACATCCTGACAGTTTTCTGAAAAAGCTATGTTTCTATGTTCTATGTTCTATGTTCAAAATAGCAGACCTACAAGCTCGTAGCGCGCCACTCGGTGGCCCGCTATGAGCTTGTAGATCTGCTATTTTTAAATAGCTAAAGCATAACATGATGCTGACACCAAAAGGGGTTCCCAGCCAAAATTTAACAACCAACAGTCCCATATGTGGGAGGGACGTGGTCTCTATACCCAATGACATGAGGTGTTTTCGCAAGCGCTGTCACTCATTGGAACATAATAATCTTCTTTTTATTTCTGTTTGCTTTTTAGGCTTCATAAATCACAAATTGCACAGTGCAGATATGACCAATAATAAATTATTGACACATTGACATTTATAATACATTTATATTTTCCCAAATATGTTTTTAAACAGCGGAAATTGCTTATCTACAAGCTTTCAACACGTGTGTAGATCAGATATTTCTTTCTATTTTTTTGGAATATGTTTGAAATGTCAACATGGAAAAGATTATGACGATTAGGATTATGCAAAAATAATTGTGATTAGGCAATTATGTACTAATTTATATACAAATTTTTGCTCCGTTGAACCCTAGATAACTGACATTTATTGACATTCCGTTAATTCCGTGAACGGGAGGTTTGTATTTTTAGCAATTATCCGCAAAATTATCAAAAAAAGAAATGGATCCGCAAAATTCCGTTAATTGTAGCCCAGGGGTTAAGTTAAGTAGTTAAGTAGTTAAGACCTGGTACTTAAGACACGCAAAATACAGCCCCCTGTCACATAATAACACCCATCTTGTTCTCCCAGTGGATTATAGAATTCATTTTAAAGGCTCACACACAGGACCCTCCATGGCCAGGCACCCCCATATCTTTGTGACCTGCTCCAACCTTTAAAAAAAGACCCACCTTTTCAGACAGGTCTTAATTGTAACATAAATAGTCCTGTGTTGATTTCTTGATTTCCACCAGTGCCAATTGTTCTGTTTTCTTGTCTCCTTGTGCGTTATGTTTTGCTTTTATCGTTGTGAAGCACTTTGTGACTCTGATGTCAGTGAAAAATGTACCGTACTTACGTACTTGTTTACTTATAGGTTATAGGGAGCATCTTGCAGTGACCACACATGGATGTCCAGTGGAACAGCCTCCATGATGCTGCCCTCGGCCCTCTGCTCTCCCTCTGCATGCAATAGGTACAGTAGGCTGCATACAACAGACACAGAGCAACAACTAATATACAACTGCACAGTAAACCAGTGGTTTTCTACTTTTCTGTGTGACTACATTTGACTGAGGGACTGCCACTTTCATGTCATATGAAAGCAGGGAATCATATCTTCAATATGACATATTGGTTGTTCAGTTTGACCCACCAGTTTTGGAGATATGGCTTATAGAGTAATGTCTTGCAGAGAAACATTTGAGAAAACAGGATTGAAAGGTTCTCTTCTGTGGTCTCTAACATTATTCCTAGCTACATGTTTAAGCATTTATTTCATGTTTACATTTCGTCGATTTCAGCTCTGACATTTATTTCAGACATGCTCTAGTACAGGGTTCCCCAATAGGCGGCCCGCGGGCCATTTGTGGCCCACAGAGCGCCCCCTTGTGGCCCATGAAAGAATTTCCAAAAAATAAAAAATGTTTTTTTTTTTTTTTTTTTTTTTTTTTAAAGGGTCCCAGATATAAATGGCATTAAATGGGGGTCAGTAGCCTATGCATGTCAAACTGGGCACCCTTTTCAAATGGGGTCTTGCCCTGAAAATGAATTTTCAGGGCAAAACCTCGACCTCGCACGTGCAGACTCGGCCCCCAGCCTGGTACGCTAGTCAAAATATGGCCCTTGAGGAAAATTAATTGGGGAACCCTGCTCTAGTATGTGGTCTGTCTGTGCTATTGTAACTCATTTTGAAAAAAAAGGTGAAAATCTGGAATTTGCGCCATGGCAGGCTCTCAGTCAAATCTGGTCATCAAATCGTCTGAAATTCTTTATTAGGAACCATCTCGTTGTCAAGGGGGTCAAAGGGCAATTCACAAAATACACTTCATACATAAAGACACTTTTTTACAAACAATTCAACCAGACAAACCAAAACAATACAATTCCTAGATAAACAAGAAACAAACAACAACAAAACAACAAAACAAAAACTGCAACAAAACAACATTTCACATAACATGGACATAACGTAGACATAACACATGGATCATTGCATCATGATTAGTGAAAACATGAACAGGTAGTCTCAAGATGAGAGGACAGCACAGTTTTAAACAAATGAAAAGATGTTATTGAACGAATAATGGACAGGTAGATTGTTCCAGTCACAAGGGAGCTTTGAACATAAATGATTTTTTTGCAATGTGAAAAGCCAAATCTCAAAGCACACAAAACAACCTATTAAAACATATAGTGTTCATGAGACGCTACGTGGAGATGGCTTGATGCGATGCATGCATGCTTAGAAACATTTTCCTTTTTGGTTCTAGTTTTCTACTTTCTTTTTCCCCCTCTCTCTCAAATTACCGCGGTAGATGAATGCGATAAGCAGTGATAAAAAGTAGAGCAGTTTCAAGCTGACTGCAGCGGAAAGTTTTGGAAGCGCCTGAAAGCCCTCCGTGGTCTCAGCCACGCCCACACACTGTAAACCACTACTACCTCTCAACCTTCTGCAGACGCTCTGGAGTCTGGACCACTAACCATTTGAACAATCCCCACGCCCCCACAACAATATATACGTACAGTGCACTGTATTAAGTAAGTACAGTAGGCATAACACAGTCGTTTTCTATTCGTATAGAATAATATGTCTAAATGTTATTCATGCAAACATTTAAAGATCTGAAAATAGTTTCAAATGTTTTGAGTTCATTTTAAGCTTTTTTCTACACACTAATAAAATAAATACATTTTATGGACTTATTAAATAGTATGTAAATATATTTCTGATATAGATACAAAGCAAAGGTAAGATATAGATTTTCTTTTTTTCTTTTTTTTTTTAAACATTTACCACTTTTATGACATGGACCACTAGCGGTCCCTGTGGGCTCCCCCAGAGTTAGTGTCAAAGTGTCCTTGAGCAAGACACTGAACCCCTGATTGCTCCTGATGTGCTGGTTGGTGCCTTGCATGGTTTCCGCCGCCATCGGTGTGTGAATGTGTGTGTGTGAATGGGTGTGTACAATGTACAATTACAATTTACAATTTAGGCATTTAGCAGACGCTCTTAATCCAGAGCGACTTACATTAAGCAAGAACAACAACAAAAAAAAGCATGGGAATAAATCACATAAAAAGCATTTATCATGAAACATGCGTAAGCTAAGAACGTAACAGTGGAATATCTATATAATGAAACTATACATATAAACTATACTATATGCTATACATATGTACTATGACGTGCTATGACTACATACAATGCAATTATAGTGCTGTCTACATAACATGCTATAAGTCTGTATCAAATGCTACATCTAAGTCTACAGAAATGCTATCTATGCACAATCTATGTGTAAAGCGCCTTGGATAAAAGGCGCCTAAATAAATGCACCGTTTACTGTTTACCTCCAAACCCAGCCTCAACACTCCGGAAGAGGACGACGAGACCATGAGCAACAAGGTAGACTGTGAGCCCGGCAGACCCCCGGGGGCTAACAGCAGCAGACCAGGGGCCCTGACCAGCAGCAGACCGGGGGCCCCTGACCCCAACGACCGGCCCCGGCCCCGGCCCTGCACCGACCGCCTCCCGTCCGTGGACCCAGACTCGGTGGCGTACGGCGGTGGCGCCGGGTACCTCCCGTACCAGCCTCCTCACGGCCTACCGGCGGGCTACAGCCAG
>NC_139701.1:49214703-49299703 GCF_964188405.1 Protomyctophum parallelum | reverse complement strand
CAGTACATCCATATATACATAAAAGAAAATCTCTCCCAGAGATAGCCGCTCCTAGCCTCCTACTCCACTGATTCAAGTTCAACCCATAAGTAGCAGATGTCACATGGAAAAATAGCATACTCGTAGCACAATAAAACCATGACAATGTACAAGATATAGAGATTCCACTGTTACGTTCTTAGCTTACTCATGTTTCATGATAACTAACTTGTTATGTATATGATGTATTGGCAAGATTAGAAGCATGAGCACGGTGTTAGAAGATGAGTGAGTTTCTTTGACAATGTCTAAAGATGTACGCGTTCTCTTCAATACAGCAGCCACTACAGTCCCTCTAAACAGAATAATGTCTATATAATGTATGTGTTCTGTCCAATACAGCGGCCACTACGGTTCCTCCAAGCAGAATAATCCTGCCTACAACAGCCCTCTGTCTTTGGAACAGCGTGAGTACAAACTACTAGAATACACATTGCCGTTTTCGTCTTTACACTCGCGCAAATGTATCCTAATATACATTGAAATCATCTAAGCATTATTATAGCTTGCTGCTCAGCAGAAATGGATATACACATAAATAACTAATGTAAAGCTATTTTAAAATATATTTTCGTGCACAGACAAGCCAGCTAGCTTCCTTACTGGGATTTGGGGAGGTGTAGTTCCAGACTCTACAATAGCATTGTGGAATAGGTGTCACTAGTGCTGTTGCAACAAGTGAAAGAAAGCTCAGTATTTCACCCGAGGGGAAGGATTTATTACAGTGGAATTCAGACACAGACCAGATTGAAAACACTTTATCATTGAACAGAAAAAAAAAAGAAATTCATTAAACCTGTAAATAGGAGGGGCTGGCGCCCCTCAACAATAAAAAAGAAAAGCGAATTCCTTTAAATTCCACAAATGTATAGCCGATCTACAAGCTCACACTTAAGTTGTAGATATGCTATTTTCACTAGTTTGGGTCCTTGGGTGTCTTTTGGGTGTGTCTCACAGGCTAAAAAGTGTGGGAACAACTGCTATATAACTTAAGGATAATTATGGTATGTATGTGAGTGTTCACACTGATGAAAAGATAGTAAACAAGCTGGAGGCGTGTTCTCCCATACCCGAGGTGGGGTTGGCGAAAGGGCCTTTCTGTGTGGAGTTTGCATGTTCTCCCCATGTCTCATATAGGGTAGGTACCCTCACAAAAAACATGCAGTAATCCTGGTCTCTATACTGCCTCCCCCTGGCCAGCCGGGGCGCCTGATGGAGGGGAAAGGAACTGGTCTCTATACTGCCTCCCCCTGGCCAGCCGGGGCGCCTGATGGAGGGGAAAGGAACTGGTTGGAATAACGTGTTCCTTCCACGCGCTACGTCCAACCGGGGAAACTCCCCCCTGTCTGGTGAAAAGAAGTGGCTTGAACTCCTCATGCATAGAAGGAAGCATGAGGGTCTACTTGCCAGCCCATAGAGGCCCGTTGTGAACCCGGGCATTTTGAGTATACCCTAAAGTTTTGTGTTATAAATGTTGAGTACTGTATATGGGTCCCCAGCATTTAGAAACTGCTGGGTGCAAACTTGCATTATGTTGGGCAATTTTCATAATTCATAGCATAATAAGCTGGGGTACGTACCATTAACATCCAATATAATATCAAAGTTTTATTATGCTTTAAGTAGCATGTGACGGGTCAAACTAGGGGGTTTTCATGATTCTGAATCCATTGCAAGCATTAGTTTTGCACGAAAAACACACTTTTGGCTATGGCCAAATCACAAATAGCGTCGCAGTCCCTCCCCCTTTCAGAACAACGAGTGGCCCAGGAAATAAATCCCAATGCATTTCTCCCATAGGCATTTCTTATAGTATTTATTTAAAGACGGTTACGCCGCGGACAAAGCCAACTCGGATCGTGACAAATCATGACAATGAACACAATGTTTTGGGCCGATCAAATAATTTACAAGAAGAAAAACAAAACTAACAGTGTTGTCTCCTGCCTTTATGTTCTTCTTTCTAATGATTTGATCGGCCCCCAAAACATTGTGTTCATTGTCATGATTCGTCACGATCCGAGTTGGCTTTGTCCGCGGCGTATAACCGTCTTTAAATAAATACTTTAAGAAAAGCCTATGGGGAGAAATGCATTGGGATTCAATTCCTGGGCCACTGGTCGTTCTGACAGGGGGGCGGGACTGCGACGCTCTATAGCCAAATGTGGTAATGATAAGAGCGCCCCTCACTTTTTCTTTTACTGTAATCCAGGACGGGTGTTTGTGACGTACGAGGCGGACGACGACCGACACATCAACGAGATCATCAACTTTGTGGCGCTGTTGAGACACAACGGCTTCGACACCCACGTACGTCTGAGGGGGGGGGGGGGGGGGGGGGCACCCACGTACGTCTGAGGGGGGGGGGGGACACCCACGTACGTCTGAGGGGGAGGGGGGGGACACTGCACGTACGTCTGCCGCTCGTCTTCTCCTTACATTTTTGATGCCTATACTTTTGTACTTTTACTCAAGCCCTTTTTTGAATTCCGGACTTTTACTTGTAACAGAGTTTTGATATTGATACTTTTACTCGAATGCGAGTACTTTTGTCACCATACTGATGTGAAGCTGCTTCAGCGATGCCATAGCCAGGGGTCACAGAGGTCACCAACATGAATATAGATATTCCACTGTTACTTTCTTAGCTTACGCATGTTTTATGATAAATGCTTTTGTGATGTATTCCCATGCTTTTGTTCTTGATTATTGTAAATCGCTCTGGATTAAGAGCGTCTGCTAAATGCCTAAATTGTAAATTGTAAATTGTAATGTCCGACCGTACAGACGTGGTCCTGTCCGCGGGCCGTGGCGCCATATTTTATGTTTCACACACCATTTATAATGTACTGTACTTATTTTGATCGCAAGGCCCAATTACTTTTTTTTTTCATATATTTTTTTATCCCACGATTTTGTAACCCATTTTTCACCCCTGTGTCAATCATCTAATGTGATCCTGGGCTCTACACACCCTCCACCAACCTAGTCCCCCATATATGGGGGACAAGGGGAGAGCAACGGACTTGAACTCATGCTTCCTTCATGCCTGAGTGTCCAAGTTGCTCCTTTACAACCTGACAGGGGGGGAGTTTCCCTGGTTGGACGTAGCGCGTGGAAGGAACACGTTATTCCAACCAGTTCCTTTCCCCTCCATCAGGCGCCCCGGCTGGCCAGGGGGAGGCAGTTTCATAAGGCCCAAATACTGAATGTCAAGGCTCCAGGTTTTCTTCAGAATATGTACGACACTGACTTTACAGCACTATTCATTCATTAGGACTTCAGGAGTCCAACGAGTACTAGTGGTTCTCAAATGGTTTATTCGCAAGGACGCCCTTAACTCTCTCTTAACCTAATACAAAATGTACACTCTCAGAGTTATCATTTTGCATGTCCGGCAGAAATTTAATTTTGACGTAAATGTCCACCACAACCACAAGCCAGCATGGCGATGGCCCCTGCTTGTATCAGCTGTCCAGCTTCCTCGTACATGGGTGTGTGTGCGTGCGTGCGTGCGTGCGTTCAGGTGGGCTGTGAACACAACACAACTCATCTAGATAGATAGCTTTTATTTGTCATTTTTACAACTGTAAAATGACGTGATGTGTGTTTGTTCTCCAGATCGACATGTTCGAGCAGCACTTCAGGAGCATCAGCAAGATAGACTTTATGGAACGTTACCTCAGCGAGGTACACACACACGCACGCACACTCGCACGCACGCACGCACACACGCACGCACACTCGCACGCACGCATGCACACACACACACACACATGCACACAACACACAGCCGTTTGAGCGTCCTTTAATCACTCAAACCCTAGCTATTCTGAGGTGAAGAGACTCTGGTCATATTGTAGTCAAAGTGTGGAAAACATCAAACACAGCTAGTGCCCATGTTTGTTTGTTTGTTAGGTTTTTCGCATAAATTACTTACTACTAATTACAAATCAATGAAAAACTGTCCATTTCTGGATTTTCCGGCAGTTTGTTTGTTGATACTGGAGGCTTTATTTTATGCCCAAAAGCCTACGTCAAACTAACGAAACACACAAAAGAATAAATCATGATTAACATGAGTACCACTAACTATGACAGAACTCTTATCACAGGTGATCTTAATCTGCACCTGGATGATGCTACAGATGCTGTGGCTATGGGTTTCTTAGAGTTATTGCATTCCTTTGAGTTTATCCAACATGTTGTTGGGCCTACACATAAACATGGGCACACTCTGGACCTGGTGATTTCTAGAGGGGTGAACATCACTGTGGAAAGGACTATTGAAAGGCCTGAGCTATCAGACCACTATTTGCTGTGTTTTAATATGACTGCCTCTGATCTAGAGGAAAACATCACAGAATATACCATAACAAAGCGCTTTTTTAGCTCTTCTGCAGCTGACGAGTTCCCTCGTCATCTGGGCCCCCCCCTGCCCGATACTCCCCCAGTAAATGATCTGGTTCAAATTTTTAATCTTAAACTAGAGTCAGCTCTTGATATAGTGGCTCCTTTGAAAACAAAAAAGAAACATAACACCAGAGTAACGCCCTGGTTAAATGAGCATACACGCTCACTGAAGCAAGAATGTCGTAGAGCTGAGCGAGCTTGGAGAAAAAATAAACTCACCACCCACCTAGAGATTCTTAAAAAGTCAACAGTCGCCTATAACAAAGCCCTGCGTCTAGCAAGGCAGGCATATTTCTCTGGCATTATTAACGAGAACAAGACAAATGCCAGAGTCCTATTCTCTACCATTGATCGACTTTTAAACCCCCCCCAGTCCTACAAGCAGTCATTCCCGGCCTCTAAAGCTAAGTGTAATGAGTTTGCATGCTTTTTTGATAACAAAATCTTTAACATTAGAGCTGATATTTTGAATGGTGCTGTTGCTAGTGCAAACCTTCAAACAGCAGCTAACGGTCCCAGGGTAGATCTCTCCAGGGGGAGCCTATTATCGTTTTGCGCAATTGATGAAGACGAACTCCGCAAAACCATATCACAGATGACATCTTCCTCCTGTTCATTGGATACAATTCCCACCACCTTTCTCAAAGAGGTCTTAGACAGTGTGATTGGAGATATCCTAAAAATTGTAAACAGCTCTCTACAGACAGGCGTCTTCCCAGACTCTCTGAAGACGGCCGTAGTCAGGCCCCTACTAAAGAAACATAATCTGGATCCCTCTGTTTTGGGTAACTATCGACCCATTTCGAATCTGCCCTTTCTGGGCAAGGTTTTGGAGAAATGCATCTCTCATCAATTGGACGTATTTCTACAGAGCAATGATGTGCACAACAAATTCCAATCTGGCTTTAGGAAAAATCATAGCACAGAAACTGCCCTTGTAAAAGTAATGAATGATCTTAGGGTGTCTGCTGACAAGAAACATCCGTTCTCCTACTGCTAGATTTAACGGCTGCATTTGACACGATTGATCATTCAATTTTAATACAGCGTCTGGAGCACTGGATAGGCCTGTCTGGTACGGCCCTGTCCTGGTTCTCCTCCTACCTTTCAAACAGAAGTTACTTTGTCAATCTAGCCGAGTTTGACTCAGACAAACACGACATCAGTTCTGGTGTCCCACAAGGCTCGATTCTTGGTCCTCTGCTGTTCTCCTTGTACATTCTGCCATTGGGTGAACTCATTACCAATCACGGAGTCAATTTTCATTTCTATGCTGATGATACCCAACTATATCTTGCTGTGGCCCCAGACGATCCCTGTGCTTTGGACCCGCTGTTGACCTGTCTGTCTGGCATCAAGTGTTGGATGAGTGAGAACTTTCTCAAACTGAATGAGGATAAGACGGAAGTTCTCATAATCGGTTCTAGCGAGCAAAGATAATCAATAATTGGCAGACTTGGCAACCTGACTGTAGAAGGTAACAGTACAGTAAAGAACCTGGGGGTTATTATTGATTCTGAATTGAATTTTAATTCACACATTAATCATGTTACCAAGATTGCTTTTTTTCACCTTAGAAATATTGCACGGATCAGATCCTATTTGTCCTTGGACGATGCAAAAACGCTAATCCACGCCTTTGTTTTTTCTCGGCTTGACTACTGCAATGCACTCTTTTCAGGACTCCCTAAGAAAGCGACTGACAGATTACAACTTGTCCAAAATGCAGCAGCTAGAGTTTTAACTAGAACTAGGATGAGAGAACATATTACTCCAGTTTTGGCATCACTGCACTGGCTTCCGGTTGTTTTCAGGATTGACTTTAAAATTCTGTTACTTGTCTATAAAGCTCTCAATGGTCTCGCACCTCCGTACCTCCGTGACTGCCTACCTAGATATGTCCCTAGCCGCCCCCTCAGGTCCTCCAACGCTGGCCTACTTGAAGTGCCTAAAGGTATGTGCACAAAAAAGTACGGTGAGGCAGCTTTCTGCTTCTATGGCCCAACAGCCTGGAATAAACTTCCATTCGAGCTCAGACACGCACCCTCTGTAGACATTTTTAAATCTCAACTCAAGACTCACCTCTTCACCCTTGCTTTTAGTTGAGTTTTATTTATTTTATGTGTTTTTATTTATTTTATGTTCTTATATTCGGTTTTGTTCTCTGCTATTGTTCTATCATTTTAACTACTTGTGTTTTATTGTATTTTATTTTTGTGTCCTGCCCTGTGAAGCACTTTGAGCTGCATTTTATGTATGAAAAGTGCTATACAAATAAAGTTTATTATTACCAAATTAAACATAACGAAATAAATCATAGCGTAACAAACAAATGCTCAAAACAAACGCTATTTACCTCACTGGCTGCCCCATAGCTCAAAGGGCACGCGGAGAGGAACCATACAACATGTACATCATAACAACCAGGACTGCAAAGAAACATAATGAACAAAAACGATCAATAAACCTTGTAATGTTTTGCAATGAGGAACTTAAATGTTGACAAATAACTGAATGACATGACACCAAAATAACAAAACGAACCTTTCATTGCGACATGCAGCGCTCCGTAACAAGCGACTGCTCCCGTCTCACACTAAAGTGTCACTGACAGACGGAAGCGCCATGACTGTTCTGGGAGGCGCCTAGTCTACGCCCTATATGCTGACATAACGGAAATGGGCGTCATATAAGTGAACTTGAACTCTTGAAGCCTGGTCATTATAACGATAGTGTACATAGTAAATAGATAATATAGAAACGTAGTAAATAGATAATATAATGCATAGAAAATAGACAATATAGAAAATATGGCAGCCAAAGGCAGCAACAACACTATTATTCCCAACCACAGTTTAGTTCATACAACGAAAATAGTCCACTTTTGGTTTTAATTTATTTTAATTAAATTGGGAACTAAAGAAGAAGAATTATATTTACGGGGACTAATGGTAAAGGCAGTATAAGTGCTATTCTTTGGTTAAACACTTATTTTAACCAAAGAAAGTCTCGTACCCTGCCTTTTTATATACGGGAGGGCAGCGGTATAATGAATCCTGTGGAAAACCTGGAGGGTTGACAGGCATGCATGAGTATAATGAGTAATCACTCTTATGTTTGTTCTTTTCATTGATTGAAATCCCCCCAGGGGGGAGGGGTGGGGGGGGTAAACAAAATGATCTGTATTTGTATCTTATCTTAATCTCGTTGTCTTTGAACGTGAGCGGGGGGGGGGGGGGGGGGGTTATAATGGGTTGTGAAATGCGTGGAGAACTTCAAAGCGACACAGAATGTCGTTGGCAAACCTCGTTGGCCCCTTCTTAACGGAAACCTTCTTTGATGTGCGTCTGCTCGCTGCCACCGCTCGAGTCGTTAACGCGTTCAGGGCGGCAACCCCTTTTGGTGTTTCAAGCGCTATGTTATACTTGAGCTATTGGGAAATAGCAGATTTACAATTTACAATTTAGGCATTTAGCAGACGCTCTTAATCCAGAGCGATTTACATTAAGCAAGAACAAAAAAAGCATGGGAATAGATCACATAAAAACATTTATCAAGAAACATGTGTAAGCTAAGAAAGTAACAGTGGAATATCTATATAATGAAGCTATACATATAAACTATACATCTATACTACTATGCTATACATATATATACTATGACGTGCTATGACTACATACAATGCAATTATAGTGCTGTCTACATATAACATGCTATAAGTCTGTATCAGATGCTATCTAAGTCTACAGAAGTGCTATCTAAGGGGGTAGGGTAAGTGCTACGGGCCATGATGGAGTCTGAAAAGGTGGGTTTTCAGACTACGGCGGAAGATTGGGAGTGATGCTGCAGTTCTGACTGCAATGGGAAGTGCATTCCACAGTTTTGGAGCCAGAAGGGAGCAGAGTTTGGGACGTGTGGAGCGTTGTCGTCCCGGCGTTTTTAGTGAGGGTACTTCCAGCTTCCCTGTGGAGCGTTGTCCCGGCGTTTTTAGTGAGGGTACTTCCAGCTTCCCTGGCTCATAAGCTCATCTATATGAGCTTGTAGATCTGCTATTTTAGAAAAATCGTGAAAATGTGGGCGCAAATAATTGAATATATATATAGAGCGGAACGTTTTTAACTCAAGTCTTTGCTTCCGTGTGGGGGTCCCTGGAACAACATATTTTGAAATTGGGGTTCGTGGCCAATTACATATAATCCTGGGGGTCCTATAGTAGTAGTAGTAGTAGTAAATAGTTTGAAAACCACTGACAAAGAAACATAGGTTTTTCAGAAAGCCTTTAGGATTTAGAAGCCTTTTTTCTTTTTTTAAATGGGTTAAGTTTAATGTCTTGTCTTGTCACGCAGAAGGAATACCTCATCATCATAATCATCAGCCCAAAGTACCACGAGACGGTGACGGCGCCCCCTGTCAGCCTGGAGGGCGACGAGCGGACCCTCAACACCGTCTACATACACAAACGGGTCAGTTTCACAAACAGTGGGTCGCCCGTGCACGTGCTATTTTTGAGCGGTGCAAGCACTCCCTTACGGAGCTGTGTGTGCAGGCTGGGTGTCTGGGTGGCTGGGTATGAGCACGAAAACAGCATGGTTGTTTTTCACCACCTGTGCGCAACCTAACGCACACACAAACACACACACACACGCACATTATTAACTGTTGCTTTCGGGGGTGCCAGTACATTACAGTGACAGTACAGTACAGTAGAGGGTGGTACAGTAGAGGGTATACAGTAGAGGGACCGCCACACGGACGGTAACGCTGTCATTTCTCAACCGTTACGGACACGGACCGGCTCGCCGGAACCGGACCGGCACCCTGGGTGCGTTCCTGTGGGTCTGGAACTCCCCCCCCCCCCCCCCCCCCCCCTCCCTCCCCGGGAACCCCCACACAGAGTTGCACCACTCACTTCACACGGGTGTGATTTTGATGTATTTGACAGTTATTACCATGTCTAAATTGTAAAATTGTGCTTTTCAGTTGCAGAATGAATTCATTCAGAATGGAAGCAAGAACTTCAGGTTCATCCCCATCCTGTTCCCTGGAGCCAGGAAGGTGGGTTCTATTTTAATGTCCCCCGGAGCCAGGAAGGTGGGTTCCATTTTAATGTCCCCTCATGGAGCCAGGAAGGTGGGTTCTATTTTAATGTCCCCCAGAGCCAGGAAGGTGGGTTCCATTTTAATGTCCCCTGGAGCCAGGAAGGTGGGTTCCAGTTTAATGTCCCCTCATGGAGCCAGGAAGGTGGGTTCTATTTTAATGTCCCCTGGAGCCAGGAAGGTGGGTTCCATTTTAATGTCCCCTCATGGAGCCAGGAAGGTGGGTTCTATTTTAATGTCCCCTGGAGCCAGGAAGGTGGGTTCCATTTTAATGTCCCCTGGAGCCAGGAAGGTGGGTTCCATTTTAATGTCCCCTCATGGAGCCAGGAAGGTGGGTTCCATTTTAATGTCCCCTCATGGAGACAGGAAGGTGGGTTCTATTTTAATGTCCCCTCATGGAGCCAGGAAGGTGGGTTCCATTTTAATGTCCCCTCATGGAGCCAGGAAGGTGGGTTCCATTTTAATGTCCCCTCATGGAGCCAGGAAGGTGGGTTTCATCTTAATGTCCCCTGGAGCCAGGAAGGTGGGTTCCATTTTAATGTCCCCTCATGGAGCCAGGAAGGTGGGTTCTATTTTAATGTCCCCTGGAGCCAGGAAGGTGGGTTTCATCTTAATGTCCCCTGGAGCCAGGAAGGTGGGTTCCATTTTAATGTCCCCTGGAGCCAGGAAGGTGGGTTCCATTTTAATGTCCCCTCATGGAGCCAGGAAGGTGGGTTCTATTTTAATGTCCCCTCATGGAGCCAGGAAGGTGGGTTCCATTTTAATGTCCCCTCATGGAGCCAGGAAGGTGGGTTCCATTTTAATGTCCCCTCATGGAGCCAGGAAGGTGGGTTCCATTTTAATGTCCCCTGGAGCCAGGAAGGTGGGTTCTATTTTAATGTCCCCTGGAGCCAGGAAGGTGGGTTCTATTTTAATGTCCCCTCATGGAGCCAGGAAGGTGGGTTCCATTTTAATGTCCCCTCATGGAGCCAGGAAGGTGGGTTTCATCTTAATGTCCCCTGGAGCCAGGAAGGTGGGTTTCATCTTAATGTCCCCTGGAGCCAGGAAGGTGGGTTCCATTTTAATGTCCCCTCATGGAGCCAGGAAGGTGGGTTCCATTTTAATGTCCCCTCATGGAGCCAGGAAGGTGGGTTCCATTTTAATGTCCCCTCATGGAGACAGGAAGGTGGGTTCTATTTTAATGTCCCCTGGAGCCAGGAAGGTGTGTTTCATCTTAATGTCCCCTCATGGAGCCAGGAAGGTGGGTTCCATTTTAATGTCCCCTGGAGCCAGGAAGGTGGGTTCCATTTTAATGTCCCCTGGAGCCAGGAAGGTGGGTTCCATTTTAATGTCCCCTGGAGCCAGGAAGGTGGGTTCCATTTTAATGTCCCCTCATGGAGCCAGGAAGGTGGGTTCCATTTTAATGTCCCCTGGAGCAAAGAGATTCTATATAAAGAGGCGACACTCCTCAAATACTTGGAATCACCAATAGCTTGAGGTCATCACACCAAGATGGCGGCACCTTGCCGCTCGCTGCCACCTAGTGGTAATTCCAAAAACTGTAGTCAGAACGCTACTTATCCAGTGATAACTGGATCATATAGTAATAGTTATATATGGCTCTGCTCCTATAACTATATTATGCTCTGCTGTCTGCTCTAAATTAATAAAAAGATAATTGAGCAAAGTGAGCAAAGTCTTCGGGCACATGATCACTTATAGCCGTTTAGGCTGGCCTGGCTTGATCACCCAAATAATGCTACACAGTGAAAATCACCATTGCTGAGTGTTACATATTATCATAGACGGACTGCAAAATAACATATAGCCATATACACTATCATTTTGGTCATGACCCATTGGAAAGCACGTTGGGTTTGTGGGTTACCTGTCGTTTATAAATGTGCCACATGAATACAGATGACTTGATGTTCCGACTGTCTGGGGAGAGAGGTTTCATGTAGGCTATATCAAACGATAATGCTTTATAATGGTCTTAGTTATGTCTTTTCCTTTCCATTGCACTAAAATCTGAATTAAATTGTTGGACGCACGTTTACACGCATAGGCCACGCCCGCGCACGTTCACACGCACATATACATATACTATCGGGCTTTCGTTTAAAGGTATATTCAGTGATTTCACTTAATTCAAATATCACTTATTTTTTTGTTTTGTTGTGATAATCCTCCCTACTATAGAGTGTGCTGGCCATATAAGGAGTTCCTCCCTGTCCCCAGTTAACCCCTGGGGGTCAAAAAACCTTAGGTTTCGTTTTTGACTCTCTATCCTGATTGGACGAAAGGCTGGGTCCCACAGCCAAAAACGAAACCTAAGGTTTTTTGAGTGAAATATACTGAATATACCTTTAATGAATTCACTTCTAGTACATTTTTCAGAATGAAAGCGCTAGAGTGCCCTCAAGCAGATGAGGCCGATTTCACTCTGACACACGGCTGTGTGTGTGTGTGTGTGTGCGCGTGTGCGTGTGCGTGTGTGCGTGTGTGTGTGCGTGCGCGTCCCATGCAGAGCCACGTGCCCAACTGGCTCCAGAACACCCAGGTGTACGGGTGGCCGCGGGACCGCGACGACATCCTGCGACGGCTGATGCGCGTCGAGAAATACAACCCGCCTCCCATTGGACAGCTGCCCACCATCATCCCCATCCCCATCTAGGAGACCTACTGTACGACCTACTGTACATCAGACAGCTGCCCACCATCATCCCCATCCCCATCTAGGAGACCTACTGTACGACCTACTGTATTGGGCATCAGACAGCTGCCCACCATCATCCCCATTGAGAACGACTGACATAGAAAAACATAGCTTTTTCAAGAAAACAGTCAGGATTTAGAAGACGTTTTGCAGAATCGTTCCCAGGTCAAAATGGGTTAAGGATATTGTAGCAGTCAATTTATATCGGGGGCCGAGAGGGGGTGGGGCGGGGGACATTGCCAAAGCATTCCCCGACTCCCCGGCCAAAATCTTTGAGGACCCCTGACCTTACATTATAATAACTTTTAATCCGGGAGGCGGAGCTATACCTCTGTGTCTCATTTGTTTATTATCATTTTTAATTTTTGAATGCGAATTTGAAGGTTTTCAGAAAGCTTAGGTTAATAGATTTTAGAAGGTGTTTTGTTAGAATCGGTCTCAGAATGGGTTAAATTGTAACTACTGTATAGCGTTGCTGTCGGGTAGAAGCCGTGGTTTCTTTCTGTAAATGAATTACATACGTTATGCACAAACATAATGCTGATCTATTATTCTGAGCTCGTGCTATTTTAAATAGTTTTTAAAAAATTATAAAAATGGAACGGTTTTGGACTTAAATGGTAAATGGTGCATTTATATAGGCGCTTTACATAAATTGTGCATTACATTCACCCATTCACACACACATTGCGGCGGAAACCATGCAAGGCCCCAACCAGCACATCAGGAGCAATTAGGGGTTCAGTGTCTTGCTCAAGGACACTTTGACATGTAGACAGGAGGAGTTGGGATTCGAACCACCGACCCACGTAATCATTGGACGACCCTCTCTACCTCCTGAGCCACAGCCTTACAAGGCTTTCACCCGATGGCAACGTTATGTGATTGCTTTGATGCTACATTCACCCGCAAAAGACATCACTTTATTACAATTCATTTCATGCCAAATGATTCATACAACCTGAAGTGTAGAATGGACCAAAGTATTGTTTCAGTCCAAAAACTCCTAAAGTGTGACTTTTACATTTTAGAGCACTTCAGACTGTTAAAGCCTAATATATTAAAGGAAATATGTATAGGTGCTTATATGAGATTTTATGTTATGAGGTGCATGAGACAGATACAGTGGACTGTGTGTGTGTGTGTGTGTGTGTGTGTGTGTGTGTGTGTGTGTGTGTGTGTGTGTGTGTGTGTGTGTGTGTGTGTGTGTGTGTGTGTGTGTGTGTGTGTGTGTGTGTGTGTGTGTGTGTGTGTGTGTGTGTGTGTGTGTGTGTGTGTGTGTGTGTGTGTGTGTGTGTGTGTGTGTGTGTGTGTGTGTGTGTGTGTGTGTGTGTGTGTGTGTGTGTGCGTGTGTGCACACGCCTTTTTAATTAAATGTAAACATTGACAGATGTCCAGACTCACAAGGCAAGTACACTGTGTATTATATTATTATACGATCTCCACTATAACTAATCAACAATTCCCAATAGTGTAAAAAAAAAAGAAATCAACAGGTACAGTAATTAATAAAAATGAGTTTGCAGTGTTTTTATTTGATAACAAATGAAAGTCCTCATACTTAAAAAAAGAACGTGCATTTTCAGGTTGGGATACTAATTTTATCCAATCAGGAGAGCTAGTATACTCACACAGGATACAGATGGAATTGGAAGTGATATAACAGAGTAAGCAGACACAGAATGATGTTGAATGAACTGAACAAACACTCTATCCACAGCGATGATTACTACAGTATCAGAATAGTGTAACCTCATATCCAGGCACGTGCACACATCGACATCAAAGGGGGCTTCAGCCCCTGCCCTTTTAGCCGTCTGTAAAACAACTGCCCTCTCCAGACCACGCATGCAGGAGGTTGCTTTACAGAAAACAAGCGCTTCCAAACTCCAACACACGAAAAACCCACCTGCAAGGAATTTCTTGACAGGAAGTAGTAGTACTACCTCATAACAAATCTACGGTGGATTTTTATGAAACAAACACTTTGCATAGTTTGGGAACCGGCACTGCTATGGATGATACGGCCCTCGTAAAGCTTCATGATACTGACAACCCTACCAACTATAGTTCTACGTCGAAATGCTCCACAGTACAGAAAAAGAGTAAAGTAAAAGTTGATCGAGGGGCACGAGAACAAAGATACAAATGTTTAATTCCAGCAGGCACTGCAACAGAAGACCCCATCAGAAGCAGCCAGCTAAGGCTCATCTGCTCTCAGCGTTATACACCCACTGATTTGACTATAACGCTTATGTGAATCGTACTTCTAAAAAATAACATTTAAAGCAATGATTTTACATACAGGACATAGATACAAGGTACAACAAGATATAATACAAAAACACACGCATACACACAATAACAAAACCTTGGAACCAAATATTACAAAAAGCAGGTGCATAATTCCTTCTTCTAGTATGAGGTCAGTTAAAATTAACAACACTTTCAACAGAGTATTTGCTAACTAGCTGTGGCCAGGTATGAGGCAAGACCTCTTTAAGAAGGGGTGAAAGGGGCTAAAATAAATCTGTTTAGAGGATCAAGAAACGATGCATAATGGTTTTGAGTATTTCTAGAACGGTATAAGACTTTGGTTATGTCAATGAACTTCATTTATATACTATATAGGCTATAGCAGTTCTCATACGAAAAATAAGTAAAAGTTTATATATCTTTTCTTCACATCAAGTGCTGAAAGTTGGTGCAAATCAAGGGGCACGAGAACAAAGATACAAATGTTTAATATCATTTAAAAAGCCAGATTGAGCAGATCAGATGTAATGGGCTTTAATTCAACCGATGCTTTAATACAGTGGGTTTTTCAACCAGTGGTCCTTGAGGAGGTTCCAGGTGGTCCTCAGCCAAAATCTTTAACTCTTAAGATTCCACTTCATGATCTAACGAGTTAAATGATTGTTAAACATCTGCATTACTTAATTTACAAGTAGTGTAGGCTACACAATAAGAGAATGTAGAATCATTGTTAAAATTGTTGTTTTGGTCATTTGCCTAGTACCAACATCAACACAGCATAGCCTACATCAGGGGTGCCCATACTTTTTTTGACTTGAGAGCTACTTACAAAACGACCGGGTCAACAAGATCTACCCAGCAAAAAGAACTATTTTTGCTGAAAATAGTTTAAAAATGTACTTGAGGGGGCTTTGGATTAGCGGCGCTGGCATTACATATAAGACAAATGGATTGGGAAATAGAGGGGGGAAAAATGGAAATGGTCGTTTTTGGTATTTTACTTTTTAATGCTATACTGATGGTTGTACGCAACAATTTAAAAACAAAGTATTGCATTGTGTGTTTTATTAAAGTTATATATATTTTTAGGGGCATCGTGGTGGTCTACCTGCAAAGCCTTTGTGATCTACTGGTACCTTTTTGGGCACACCTGGCCTGCATGTACCTGTAATTGTGGACAAAACTAAATATTCAAAGTTTAGGCTAGCTGTCTGAGAGGCTAAATCTCATAAAATGGTCGTCCGTTGCTCAAATGCCGAATGTTGACTGTGCTCACCTCCCTGGGTTTTGAGATAATGTATTCCTAATTCCACATAGCCTACGGGAAAGTAGTAGCAGAATCACCATTTTTCTTCTGGGTTTTGATTGTTTTGTTTTATAGCGCCTGCAGCAGGAGATGGGGAGCTGGCGGTGGCTCAGGGGTAGAGTGGTCCGACGGGAACCACAAGGTTGCCAGTTCGAACCTGGACTCCCCCCAGAGTTAGTGTCGAAGTCTCCTTGAGCAACTGGACTCTGAACCCCTGATTGCTCCCGATGTGCAGGTTGGTGCCTTGCATGGTTTTCCCCGGCATCGGTGTGTGAATGTGTGGGTGAATGTAATGCACAATCTATGTAAAGCGCCTCGGATAAAGGCCCTATATAAATGCACCATTTACCATTTAAGATGTGTAGGCGTGTGTATTTTTAGCGAGTCAATGAGATAAGCTGATCCCAGTCCATTCGGTGCTTTGAAAACACGTGGGAGGACTTTGAACTTTGAAGTCGACTCTAAATAAATGGTTCTCAAAGTTGAATCTATAGGGACCCTCAATGTCCCTTGGGGGGGGGGGGGTTCCAGGGGGTCCCCAGAAAAAAGTGTTAACACAGCATGCATCAATCAGTTTAACCACTTTAACCCTATATATACACATCTACAAACTCGCAATGCGTTGTGACTATCAAAAAGTGCTCCTTGGAGCACAGGTCTCCACCAGGTCAGGCACGTTTGTGACGTCTGGACAAAATGTGTAGGAGTTTTATATACATTTTTTGTTTTGTATTTGAAGTGCCTCCTGGTTAATGAAAAAATCACACTCGTGTGAAGTGAGAGGTGCTCTCATCATCATACATCATCACACCCCGTGCTCGGCCAATCAAATCGTCCCATTCAGTGGTACACTGCATGAATTAGAGCACAACAAAAATCGAATGGCAGCCCAGTCTATGGACTTTTAATGTTTGTTTAGGGCACTGACGTGAGACGTCACGTGGCCAATATAAATACATCTTTTATTTTATACAATAACACACTGTATTTATGTCTCGTAACGTACAGATATATATAGTGGCAGTGAATGAAAGTGACTTCTATATTAGTCAAAATGATGCTTCATTTCAACATTACCAGGCACCCCTCACTTCACACAAGTGTGATTTTTATTCAACAGATAGGGACGAAAGCAGGCCCGCCCCCCAGAGCGGCTGGCCTACTGGCCAAAGCTGGAATTGCAGGACGTTCATGGAGGTGGTAAATGGTGCATTTATATAGCGCCTTTATCCAAGGCGCTTTACATAGACTGTGCATTACATTCACCCATTCACACACCGATTGCGGCGGAAGCCATGCAAGGTACCATCCAGCACATCGGGAGTAATTTGGGGTTCAGTGTCTTGCCCAAGGACACTTTGACATGTAGACAGGAGGAGCCGGGATTCGAACCGCCGACCCATGGATCATTGGACGACCTGCTCTACCTCTTGAGCCACAGTCGCACACCAGACGGAGGTCCAGTGTGCGACTGTGGATGGAGGTTCAGAGGCTAAAGTGCGTGACACAGAGGGGTACGAACAGAGGTACTTCCGGCAGCTTCCGGGTGCTTCAAACTCCACTGATTAACTTCCATTGAAATGAATAGCTGGGGGGCGGGGCTGTCCGCTCTCTAGTTTATTTATGTAGAACTCTGGACGGCGAAAGACATGCAGCGTTCTTCCGACGCTAGTGAGGGGGAAAAAAAACATTCAGAGAGTCTCCCAAATGAGGGATGGACATTATGTTGAAGGTCTGAATGAAGCGTCTCGGTCGCCGGTTATCAACGTCTGGTCCGGGTGCCCCCAGGGGGTCCTTGGGGGGGGTTCCAGGGGGGTCGACAGTTAGTCCACCAAAACCACCCGTTGCGGGTCTGTATCTCAGAGAGTGTAAACATGGAACCAAAGAGATATTTGCAAGTCCATTCCATTCCAGTTGAGGTGATTTCACACGTGTAACTATAGAAACACCCCAGGACAGGAAAGGTCCCCTAGGGACCTTTTCCAAGCAAAGATCTGACCTCAGCTTGGGGACAATACATGAACCAATGACTCCACCAATGGGTTTGACTCGTGGGCTTGCACGTGTTGGTGGTTTGTGGTGTAGAGGACATTAATGGGCATGCGTTTGATGGCAGACGGAGCAAGAGTGTGCCAATTAGGCTACTTCGGTGGCTCTCAAACCGCGACCCCGGGACCCCCCGACGGTCCTTGAGCATCTACAGGTCTGTACCTCTGAGAGTGTACACGTGGCACCAAATGAACCCGTGACCATTTGGGGGGTTAAGTTAAGTTAAGTTTAGCTCTCTCAAGAGATCGAGGCCCGCAGATTCATGTTAAGACATTCCAAACAATATGAGGAAAACATCCTTATTCCCGCAGCGTGAATGCGCACAGACCGGAACCACCACGGTGGTCTTTGGGGCCCATCCACTGTGGTCTTTGGCCCATCCACGGTGGTCTTTGGGGCCCATCCACTGTGGTCTTTGGCCCATCCACGGTGGTCTTTGGCCCATCCACGGTGGTCTTTGGCCCATCCACGGTGGTCTTTGGCCCATCCACGGTGGTCTTTGGCCCATCCACGGTGGTCTTTGGCCCATCCACGGTGCAGGTCTTTGGCCCATCCACGGTGGTCTTTGGCCCATCCACGGTGGTCTTTGGCCCATCCACGGTGGTCTTTGGCCCATCCACGGTGCAGGTCTTTGGCCCATCCACGGTGGTCTTTGGCCCATCCACGGTGGTCTTTGGGGCCCATCCACGGTGGTCTTTGGCCCATCCACGGTGCAGGTCTTTGGCCCATCCACGGTGGTCTTTGGGGCCCATCCACGGTGGTCTTTGGCCCATCCACGGTGCAGGTCTTTGGCCCATCCACGGTGGTCTTTGGGGCCCATCCACGGTGGTCTTTGGCCCATCCACGGTGCCTCTATTTCTTCCAGCCGAGCAGTCTCCCCACGTTCATGGTCCTCCTGTCTTTGTCCTTCTTCCTGTAGACCAGCTGCAGCTCGTTGAGGCTCTGCCTCAGCGCGCTGATCTCCAGCGCCTGCTTGCCGTTCTCGTCCCTCAGCGCCTGGTTCTCCTCCTCCAGGCGGTCCATGTCCTCCTGCTGCGGCCGGGCGTGCTCCGCCCCCGCGGTCGGCGTCGGGGTCGGCGCCACCGCCTCGTCGCCGCCGCCGTCGGACAGGAAGTGCTTCAGGAGGTCCACGTTGGAGACAAAGGGCGAGTTGGCGCGACGTTCCATCCTTCTCGAGGAGAAAACGGAGAGCGTCGTTGCTTTGCCTCCTTATATATATATATATATTCCACCCCGCCGCCCTGATCAATGACAACTCTGATGACGTTGCCCGACTCGGATCTGTGTGATTGGACACAGTGTGTAAATCTATTATATTGTGAGCCCGAGTACTAGCGACTAGTCTGCCATTGTTATCGTAATTATATATATATATAATATATAAGGATATCTCTGTATCTGTCTGCCTATCTGTGTCTCTTTTCTTTGTTTATGGTTCTGTATGAGTCATAGTGACATGCCTAAAGGCACCTGGGATATAGGCTATATATGGGCGCAACATGGAGTTCATTTATGGTTATGTCAAAGTGACGTCAGAGGTCATTTTGAGGGGTGCTAGCCCCTCCTACGCTCAGCTTTGTGTGTGTCTATGTGTACCACGGAATGTGATGATTTGATTGGCTGCATGAGCACGGAATGTGATGATGTATGATGATAAGAGCGCCCCTAAAAAAAGAAAGTGTGATTTTTGAGGGGCCATACCTATGTCCAGCTTTTAGTGTGTGTGTAAACACACACTGACACCAGCATTAATCGCCGTTGACAATGGATGTTGACAAACATTGCGTAACGCAAACATTAGACAAAGGTGAGTGACGCAAATTCTGATTGGCCGGAATGAGGTGATGTAGGATATTAGAGCGCCCCTCACTTCACACGCGTGTGATTTTTAAGATTACATGCAATGTAAATATTGTAGATCAGTGTTTTTCAACCTTTTATATCAACGCCCATATTTGGCATTTGAGCCATGGATCACCATTCGATGAGATTTAGGGTGCGTTTGGAAATGCGCCCTGAACGCACTGGTGTGCTCTCTTGTCGTTCGAAAATCCAGTGCGCTGCGCACCGGGTGCACGTGCCGAGTGCCCGCACTGAGCGACCCTACCCTGAAGCTGGGGTCGTCCACTGAGCGACCCTACCCTGAAGCTGCGGGGTCGTCCACTGAGCGACCCTACCCTGAAGCTGGGGTCGTCCACTGAGCGACCCTACCCTGAAGCTGGGGTCGTCCACTGAGCGACCCTACCCTGAAGCTGGGGTCGTCCGGTGTGAATGCGTCACAGCTGTGGGCGTTCGTAAATAAGGCACACTGAACGCACTCTGTGACGTCACCGCCCACCACACTCAACAAACTGACCACATTCACGGTGCGCATTTCCGAACGCACCCGTAGCCTCTCTGACCCATAACTAAAGAATATGTCTCCACCAGGCCGAATGGATGGAGTGAACACTACATTAATGTTATTAATAGGCAGGTGCCAGGTGGTCTCCCGTAGCCTGGGCACCATTTCATTTCGGTATATGATCCGGCCGGGAGCGGATGATATCGTTACGTCAAGTTGTAGTATTGTTTTGTAGTCGACAGGCAGGAACAACAAACCAGAATTTCCTTTCCCCTCAAACCGATTTTTCTCAATAAAAGCTGCAGGCTACGAGAGCTTTTATTGTTATTCTTCCGGTTTGAGGGGAAAGGTGTTTGTTATTCCTGCCTATCGACTACAAAACAATACTACAACATGACGTAACGATATGATCCGCTCCCGAGCGTATCTTTCTCACACACACACACACACACACACGCACACACGCGCGCACGTGCGCGCGTCCCGTCAGTGGTAGTGCGGAGATGTTGCACAGAGAACTGTGACCCATTCAAAGTAGTCACTTCTTCCCAACATGCATTGCAGTCGCCTATGAATACAATGTTCACTCCCCGTTTTTCCCCCTACCCTATTTCTCCCCAGTGAGCGGTGGGACTGGGAGAGGCGTCTGGACGGCAGGCGGCTGTGGCGAAAACAGGATAAAGGAACAATCAGTCAAAACGGGGACGCGTTTCAGTCAGACAAACAGCGGCGGCCATTGCTTTGCTCTTTGTTACAGACAGTTAGATTAGATTAGCATTTAGTCACTGTTCTGTCCACTACGTTGAACTGGGAGAGTTTAAAATAGTCATTGTTCTGTATGTTGATCTGGGAGGAGAGTTTAGTCACTGTTCTGTCCACTGTTGATCTGGGAGAGTTTAGTCCAGAAGCAGAGCAGAGGACTGGGTCAAAGACCACAACATGTCAGCGAGTAAAGTCACATCCCAGACGGTAAAAGCGGACCTCAAACGTGGACCATCATCAGAGTGGACCGATGCTGCGTCAGAGAAGGAACAGATCCAGGCAGCCATGCTGAAGCAGCCTGTGATAAAGTTACACAGAATAAGTATGTGCATGTTTTCATGTCACTGTATTGTACACTTTGATTTAATCTTCAACAGACAGCACATGTACACACATTTTGTCGCTACTCGGTGGAGTAACTGAGTAATGCTTAAAGGACCACTTCACCACTTTTCAACCTATCTTCATATAATAGGTCCTCCGTAATAATCATGAAAAAATGGCACAATGTTTTTCTACTCAGTCTGTGTCTCATAGGACGGCTGCGGGCAGTTTAGAAACCGTCTTCCAGTGAAATCATCATAAGGCAGATTATTTTTTAAACAAGATTCTTTTACAAAAATATTTAGATTTTCATTATCGTGAGAACGATGGCTTCCATTCTCGCATTGCAACTTTTCAGGACTAGAAAGCCTGCAGTTTCTATTAGCTTGTATTCCCCATCGATGATGTCACTGGAAGACGGTTTCTGAACTGCCCACAGCCCTCCTATGAGACACAGACCGAGTAGAAAAAATTGCACAATTTTTTCATGATTATTAGTGAGGACCTATAGAGCACCGAAGTCTGACGTCACTTTCAGTAGAGGGCGTCAGTCCCCAGGTTCATATATTTGTTTAGTTGCATTGAAATCCCCATTGAGGCAATTTTAGATCGCCTCGTATAACAACTGTGTTTGAAAAATAAACATGTCACCCCGGCCGCTTCACTCATATGGATATGAAGAATCAACTGACTGAGAGAAAACGCTAATGTTACTGCTGCTGAATTAGTTAGATTTTCGCTAGAAGCAGACTGTATCATATATGAGTGACTGACTGTTGCAAACGATACAGAGACACCTCCCTGACAATAACGCAGAGACAGCTTGTTTATTTTTGGACCACAACGCTTATAGTAGACGATATTAAGATCACCCCATGTTATTCTCCATAGAGAAATTACTTCCGCGAACGAACCAGGGGAATCGTCGGGATGAGCGAGTTACGTCAGGACTTCGGTGCTCTATTATATGAAGATAGGTTGAAAAGTGGTGAAGTGGTCCTCCTTGGAGTCCTAGCACTAAACTCAAACTGTAGTTAATTGTCTCCACCAGGCCGAAGGCTTGTGGAGAGTATGTCTTTCAGTTCTTTTCATGATGGCGCTATAACTGGCCTATTTGTGTTTTAACTGCACCGATCGTAAAGTAAAACTTTGTATGCACACTCCCTAGAACCTTTGCCCTGTATTGTTCACATCTGCTCTTTATAGCGCCACCAGGAGGCCGCGTGTAAAACCTTTTTTTATTACTCCTTCAGATTTGATGAAAATGTCACGCTATGTGATCAACAAGTGTCTGTTTGATTTCTCATATTCTAGACCATTATGTCCTGTTTTGCCTGTACAAGTCCTCTTTTGGGGGTCTGTACCGTCTGTCGGGGGGGGGGGGGGGGGGGGGGATTATAAATTATTTCAAATGTCGTGGGTTATACTCGGACCATTAAAGCATGTGCAGTGACGTCATCTCTGTGGGGGCTGAATATATTCGTCCCCTTTGTACCGCACCAGGTTGCGCTGCGCGCTAGAGCCCTGCGTGGGAGTGATTTATTGATCCCGCTCCCGCCCGCTCCCGTGGAATGTCAGCCCATTCCCTCCCGCACCCGCAATGATTTTATTTTGACCGCCCGCAGTGACCCCCTGTCCGCCGCTCCCGCCCGCAACAAAAAAAATAAGTCGCATTTAGTCCCGCACCATCCCACATGTGTATCGTTTAGTTCCCGCTAAACCAGCAATATTTCCATTGGGATCGGGAAAATAAATACATTTACCCAAACAGTTGCTGAGATTGAGCAGGCGTGCAGGAAATTGAATTATTTGTATGGGTACCCGGTACCAACCATGTGTTAATTCGGTTCCTACTTGGAACCCAATTTCGGTACCCAATTACTTTTCCCGAAATACCAACACAACTTGCATGTTATTTTTAAAACATCTTATTTAGCCTCTGTTTCTCTCTCCTCATTCTCCATCCCAGATGTCTTTCCTGCCCAACTCAAACATGTCTACAGCAGAAATAGACATGTCAACCAACACCAGATAATTCACACAGGAGAGAAGCCCTACGCCTGTGACCAGTGTGGGACTAGGTTCAGCTGCAGCAGTCATCTCAAAATTCACCAGAGAATTCATACAGGAGAGAAGCCCTACGCCTGTGACCAGTGTGGGGCTAAGTTCAGCTTGAGCAGTAATCTCAAACGTCACCAGAGAATTCATTCAGAAGAGAAGCCCTACGCCTGTGACCAGTGTGGGACTAGGTTCAGCTGCAGCAGTCATCTCAAAAGTCACCAGAGAATTCATACAAGAGAGAAGCCTTACGCCTGTGACCAGTGTGGGACTAGGTTCAGCCAGAGCAGTCAAGTAAAAGTTCACCAGAGAATTCATACAGGAGAGAAGCCCTACGCCTGTGACCAGTGTGGGAGCAGGTTCAGCTGGAGCAGTCTTCTAAAACGTCACCAGAGAATTCATACAGGAGAGAAGCCCTACCACTGTGACCAGTGTGGGACCTGGTTCCGCACAAACAGTAATCTCACTAAACACCAGAGAATTCATACAGGAGAGAAGCCCTACACTTGTGACCAGTGTGGGACTAGGTTCAGCCAGAGCAGTCAACTAAAAGTTCACCAGAGAATTCATACAGGAGAGAAGCCCTACGCCTGTGACCAGTGTGGGAGCAGGTTCATCCAGAGCAGTGCTCTCAAAAGTCACCAGAGAATTCATACAGGAGAGAAGCCCTACGCCTGTGACCAGTGTGGGACTAGGTTCAGCCAGTTAGGTACTCTCAAATATCATGAGAGAACTCATAGAGAGAAGACCAGCTACCACTGACTGTAGTTCTGTAGACTTCTCTGTAGTCTCACCTCAAACAACATCCCATCGTAGTAGTGGTGCACAGTGCACACTTACCGATGCACAACATGCCAGTGGTAAAAGCAAAGTACAATTTTGAGGCATTTGTAATTTACTTGAGTATTTCCAATTTCCAATATTTTTACTTCTACTCCACTACATCTCTGAGACAAAAAAATTACTTTTACTTCACTACAATTATTTGAAAACTTTAGTTACAAGTTACTTTGGAGTTTTTAATTTTGATTAGAAAACATACATTAACCACTTCAATCCTATACATTTCGGCCATTTGAAAATAGCCGATCTAAAAGCTCACAAATAATGCATCGCAACACGACACATTGTGAGCTTGTAGATCTGCTATTTTCAATAGATTTTATGCACATTTTGAACTTGTGACTGAAATGGCATATTCTGCACAATGAGTACTTTTACTTTTAGTACTTTAAGTACATTTTGATGCCGATACTTTTGTACTAAACAAAGTAGTTCTAAAATTGCAGTATTGGTACTTTTACTTAAGTAAAACAATTGAGTAGCCTACTTTTTCCACCACTGTAGCATCCGCGCACACACACACACACACACACACACACACACACACACACACACACACACACACACACACACACACACACTCCCCTCAATACATCTTCCCCCTGAAGATCACTTGATTACCTGTTTTCACTTGATTACCTGTTTTCTTCATTACATCATAACTTGATTACCTGTTTTCACTTGATTACCTGTTTTCTTCATTACATCATAACTTGATTACCTGTTTTCTTCATTACATCATAACTTGATTACCTGTTTTGCTCGTTTAAAGATGGAGTGCCATGATCTTTTCCCCACCCTAGAACATGATCATCAGGTCTTATTGATATATAAGGAGGAAGATGTTTTAAAAGAAATGGTACAGTATTTGTTAAAATGTCGTTTTTATGTGGACATGCCCACATTAAGTATGCCTGGTTTGCCTGATGGGTGGTGATCCACCTGAACTGAAGACACAGCTGTTGTATGATAAAGGGTGAGGGGTTAAGGGAGGGGCTGATAGTGTGATGTCACTATATTACTGTGATTTTGTAACCCATTTTTCACCCCTGTGTCAATTATCTAATGTGATCCTGGGCTCTACACACCCTCCGCCAACCTAGTCCCCATATATGGGGGACAAGGGGAGAGCAACAGACTTGAACTCACGCTTCCTTCATGCCTGAGTGTCCAAGTTGCTCCTTTACACCTGACTGGGGGGAGTTTCCCTGGTTGGACGTAGCGCGTGGAAGGAACACGTTATTCCAACCAGTTCCTTTCCCCTCCATCAGGTGCCCCGGCTGGCCAGGGGGAGGCAGTTTAGAGACCAGGATTACTGCATGTTTTTTGTGAGGGTACCTACCTACCCTAGGGGACACGGGGAGAACATGAGTAAACTTCTTATTAAAGGACTATATTAATTTTGCCTCTATAATACATGTGAATCCCTTGACTCCTTCAAAACCGCTCTCAAAGGGCACCTATACGGACGGCTGCAATTCGAAACTGGCCCCCGTAAAGTCGAGTCCCCCCCACCCCCTTTTCCCACCCCTTGTTTCTCCATATTGTGTGTTTATATATAACTATCCTTTTTACCTCCTTTTATGATGACTTCCTGTTTTCTTTTATATAGAAGTGTATATTTGTACGTCTCTAAATGTGCTGATGAATTGAACACGGTGGACCCTCTTGTAAACAAGTGTAAAGCTTTATGGTGTCGTCCACAGTTAACAGTTTTTGTATTGAGTTGTGCTTTTCGTTTGAAATGTACCCATTCTGCATACTGTTAATAAATACTTCAATCAATCAATCTACATCTCAGAGACTTATTGTAGGCCTTTATGCCACTGCAATTTAAATTTAACACTTTTATTATTATTATTATTACAGTGGTTTATGCTTGTTCTGACTGTAACCTGACCTACGTCAGATTATTATTTGTATTTATTTTTTCTTGTTCTACTTGTGTGTAGGATGCACTTAATCATATTATTTGTGATTACCATTATACTGACACCTGTGGGTGCTAATCTGCATAACCACTAGAGGGCGATGCAAGCCAATGCATCTCAGTTATGTCACAGGCCAGCGGTGAATACATTATTACTAAAATAAAAAAATTACTCCTCCAGATTCGGTCCAAAAATCCTGCAAATCGTTTCACAGTATCTCTATAGTCATGTGCTCAAGACGGATCTGTCCCATATTTCATATTCCATCCTAATTGGCTATAATTGGTTTGGAACAAAAAGTGTCAAATTGTGTGTCAAAAAGTGTCATTTCTCACTCCACTTGCCGTTGTTCTGTCCCCTGTACCATGTTGATCTGTTCCTGTATTGTACTGTATTGTATTGTGTTTTTGTATGGACATAGTGTGCTTGCACATATGCACATATGGCATCAACGCACGTGTTGTGTGCAGGCACACTACACTGTCTTTCTTTTATCATTCATTTTTTTAAGAGCCTGCCCAGGGACTACAGATGAAGTTTAGCCTCGGCCAACTCTGCTCCATTTACATTGATGTGAAAACTGACATGTTGATTAATGAGCTTTGTCCCTGTCAAATAAATAAACGATGAACGCAGCATTCACTTGACGTGAGATCATATCTCCAATCACACTAAGACCTCTTTGAGAAAGGTGGTGGGAATTGTATAATGAACAGGAGGAGAAAACGGAGAACGTCGTCGCTTTGCCTCCTTATATATATATATATATATATATATCCCTTATATATATATATATATATATATATAAGGATTGATTGGACACAGTGTGTAAATCTATTATATTGTGAGCTCGAGTAGCTACTAGCGAGTCTGCCATTGTTATCGTAATTATATATATATGGATATCTCTGTATCTGTCTGTCTATCTGTGTCTCTTTTATCTTTGTTTATGGTTCTGTATGAGTCATAGTGACATGCCTAAAGGCACCTGGGCTATAAGCTATATATGGGCGCAACATGGAGTTTATTTATGGTTATGTCAAAGTGACGTCAGAGGTCATTTTGAGGGGTGCTAGCCCACCACACTCAACAAACTGACTACATTCCCTGTGCACATTTCCGAACGCACCCTTAGCCTCTCTGACCCAAAACTAAAGAATATGTCTCCACCAGGCCGAATGGATGGAGTGAACACTACATTAATGTTATTAATAGGCAGGTGGTCTCCCGTAGCCTGGGCACCATTTCATTTCGGTATATGATCCGGGCGGGAGCGGATGACATCGTTACGTCATGTTGTAGTATTGTTTTGTAGTCGACAGGCAGGAACAACAAACCAGAATTTCCTTTCCCTTAAACCGATTTTTCTCAATAAAAGCTACAGGCTACGAGAGCTTTTATTGTTATTCTTCCAGTTTAAGGGAAAGGAGGTTAGCAATGTTCCCTCTAATTTTTTTTCGGTCTGAGCAAACACTCAACTCCTGAGCAGACATCAGCAACTACTGAGCAAACATACGTCACCTTGACACCAACTATCCAAACGTTAGATAATGCGAAGTGAGCGCCCCTCACTTCACACAGGTGTGATTTCTTTTCTTTTTTCAAAATGGATTTTGGTATACGAGTGAATCAATGAATAGTTACATAAGGTTACGCAAGTTATTTTTTTATTTTTTTATATCAAGGTGGTAGGCTAGCAATTTTAGAAATATTCAGTTATCAGTGGTTCTCAACCTTTTCAGGCCCCCAAAGTAATCATATTTGAACTGGGGACCCCCCCACCCAGACAAGCAACAGAATTGGTTCCACAGATAAATATTGTGAAAATAGCCAATCTACAAGCTCGTTGTGAACTTGTAGATCGGCTATTTTCACCAGTTTGACCAGTTTTTATAGCATGGTTTGCTGATTACTTTTGATGCAGTAATGGTATTTTTTCTTTTAGAGCCTTTGAGGCATTATAAAAGTCTTAAAAGTCCTTAAATTGTCACTTAATTCAATGTCATCTGGGTTGAGAACGACTGGTATATGAATAGCCTACTCAGTACTCAATTGTGCATTACATGGAGGGCATGAGAAACCGTAAACTTTATTGGGACACACACACACACACACACACACACACACACACACACACACACACACACACACACACACACACACACACACACACACACACACACACTAAGACTGAGTTTGTTGGTGTGTCAACTCCTAATCTCCTATAGTTTCTCAGATTGTCGAACGTCAGCAGCCCCTACTACGCCAGATATGAGCTATTATTATATGTAGCTCTACATAGCAGAGGGATTGATTGATTGATTGATTGATTGATTGATTGATTGATTGATTGATTGAAGAAAGCTGTATTAACAGATTGGATAATTACAGAGAGAGGTTCCATATGGGACTAGACCGCTAGAGATTAATGTTAACTTCCACATGTTGTTTCATTCACAAGTACACTGGACTGCGGAGGCTTGTTGTGCTGTAGTGATAACAACGTTAGCTAACCAGCTAATGCGAAGCTAACGTTATTCCCCCTCTCCTTGTTGCGCACAGCCGCACTTCCATCCGTTCGCCTTTTAAATCTAAATGTCCCATCAACGCACGGGTCCAAGGCGCAACGCAATCTTATCTGGTTCTTGGGGTTTCACACACTGACTGCACTGCAGTGCTGCCTGCTACGTCTCCACCTATTAAAGGGGGGATGTCACGGCCCGAGATTAACGTTGCTGATAAGGAACATCACGTGGTCTGAATGAAAACGATTTTAAACGACACGTGACTATATCTCAGGCTCTGACGTGACCTAGCATATAGTCAAGCTGAGTGGCTAGCGCACTAAAGGCTACCTGTTTTGAGGTAACTTTCTGCGTCATACTAGGTGAAATTATCATAAAAAAAAAAAAAAATCGGTCGGAAATCTTCGTTACAATGACATTGAGTTGACGTGTAAGTTTTACGGTAAACTGTTGCGTTTTCTTTTTTTCGCGTGACGAGTTCCATGCTCTCCCCGTCTCCCCCCGTCTCCCCCCGCTGACATGGCCTCAAACACGGCTAAGTGCTGAACAGGGCTCCGTGCTGGAGCCCTGGAGCTTCACATGAGGTTACCACTACCAGTACCACTGCCTGTCTAGCGCTACAGCGCCGGGCTAACCTGAGCTCTCTCTCCCTCTCTCGACTCTCTCTCTCTCTCTCTCTCTCTCTCACTCACACACACACACACTGACACACACACTCTGTCTCTCTAATGATTAGGCCAGTTGCTGTATAGTGTTGTATAGCCTATCTGATCAGCGATCACCAGGGAGCAGCGACAACACACACACACACACACACACACACACACACACACACACACACACACACACACACACACACACACTCACGTCTCACACACTGCGTCTTGCATCAGCCTTCAGCGCGCATATGGACTGCCTTACGCACCGCCAGTCTCTCCCTCCGTATCTCTCTCTCTCTCTCTCTCTCTCTCTCTCTAATACTAATAATAAAACGCATCACAGCGCGACAACATATATCGGTATATCACAGTATCAGTATATATCACTGTTAACAACTTATCATATGTTGCATCAACTGCAGCGAGCAAAGGCTCTGCTCTGCTGCATCCAATAATAAATATATCAACTAGTCCAGTGCGGACTGGTCATTTCATTTGTATTGGTGCCGAGTGCAAAGCACAAGTTGCACAACCGATTGTTTTAATTCAAAGTGGTATATATTCTGTGAAATGTGTATCGTCATTCCGTGTATACAAGCTCCAAGTGTTGTGTCCACAACTCACATGCAGCGCGTTGAGCTTGCAGATCGTCGGTGCCCCACTCGCCATGAATCCAAGCAGAGGTCTTCACAAGTATAGGTAAAACACTGCCAGTCTGCAGCACAATGGCCCGTTGTGCAAAGTGTTGAGATTTTACTTGTGCGATATTCAGATAGTCTACAACCGATTGTTATAATTCAAAGTGTTATATATTCCGTGAAGTTTATATTTTCATTTGGTGTACAAGTCATGTTTTTAATATGCCTTTATCAAATGATAGAGAGATAAGCCATGCAGCCCATTGACTGCATGTCACTCTGCCTACATGCTGACAATGTGCGCACGTTGTATTAGCCTACATTATAACGTGACATTTATTATACAGCTCGAAAATATAGCCTCTCTGCAAGCTCACAACTGGTTGTGGACACTTCTATAGGTCTGACTCTGCTATTAATTTCTGTACCAAGTCGCCAGAGCAATGGTAAAGTGTCTATCATTTTTTAATTATATGGAGAGAAAAGTCGAGAGTCGGGATCTGGAGATTGCTGACAGACAATGAAAGAAACATATACTTCCACTCACAATTTAGGTGGCTTTAGGTGGTACTTATTCCTTCATTAAAAAATATGATTGGCACCTCATAAGTGTAAATATAAAATCCAATATAATATAGCCTACAATTGAAACCTGCTACTGCAGTGATTTTATCCTGTGTTCAATGCGTTGCTGCGTTTGTGTGTGGACATATATCGAGATATCTCTGTCGTATGGCCAGGGATTTTTTCTAAAACGGAGGACGAAAATATCCGTTTTGCAAAAGATCCATGCACGTATAGCCTGGGCCTCAGAAGGCATGTGATGTCTTGTCTAATGAAACGATCATCTCATTAATCATTGACATAGCGTTGTTTAGGCTATACTGATCAACTTGTATGGGTGATCATTTTATGTATATCAAATATTATATTAACTCAAGGTAATTAATGCTACAGCTCTGAATATAAATGTCGGAACTGGTGTAAAATGGAGAATACGTCTGTTGCAGTGTTGCGCACTGAAAACCAGAACAGGTACGCTCGCCCCTTTTCCAACTCACCCCCACGAAAAGTGAAGAGCGGTCGCCCTGGGATTTCGAAAAGTGAAGGCTTGCCCCAAAGCCATGAATAGCTCGCTCCCAAAGTGTGGTTATCTCGCCCCACAGCGTGGATATCTCGCCCCAAAGCACGAATATCTCGCCCCATGTTTATTTCATGTTTATTTTACCTTATTTCTCATATTAGAACCTTTAGAATCAATGTTGTTTGTCAAAGGAGAACATTTAGAACCAGTTTGTTGTTGGTGGTCAAATGAAAATGATGCATGGTACCCAGGGGGCAAACCACCCTTTTTTTAGGAAACCTGCATTTGCCATGACCTCAAAGGTTGTCCACCAGAAATAATATCTAAATTGTCAAAATTAATAATATCGAAATTGTGCTTTACCATGATTTCTACCATGAGTGTTGACTGTTTTGGCAAACACAAGCAATATTAATCCATTGGCTAATGTATGGCCCAGAAGGGACATATATCCTTGAGCTTGCATATTGTCAATATGGCTGCAAAAGAAAAGAGACAATGTCTCTTTTCTTTTTCACGTTTCACGTTTCGGGTAGGCACCATCTTGTAAATATGCACAATAAGGGTCCAGACACACCCAATAATAAAAAATAGGTATTCCATTGAGTCTCTCATGGTCAGAAACCATGAAATAGACACCAAGTTTGCATTTCTAGCTCATCTGGTTCAGAAGTTACTGCCAAACCTATATTTTCTGATTTCCAGCAAAAGAAATTGACCGGGTTGTCCATATAGGTTGTGATCCTATGAGATATTATTTCTGGTGGACAACCTTTGAGGTCATGGCAAATGCAGGTTTCCTAAAAAAAGAGTGGTTTGCCCCCTGGGTACCATGCATCATTTTCATTTGACCAACAACAACAAACTGGTTCTAAATGTTCTCCTTTGACAAACAACATTGATTCTAAAGGTTCTAATATGAGAAATAAGGTGAAATAAACATGAAATAAACATGGGGCGAGATATTCGTGCTTTGGGGCGAGATATCCACGCTGTGGGGCGAGATAACCACACTTTGGGAGCGAGCTATTCATGGCTTTGGGGCAAGCAGCCTTCACTTTTCGAAATCCCGGGGCGACCGCTCTTCACTTTTCGTGGGGGTGAGTTGGAAAAGGGGCGAGCGTACCTGTTCTGGTTTTCAGCGCGCAACACTGCAACAGACTTATTCTCCATTTTATACCAGTTCCGACATTTATATTCAGAGCTGTAGCATTAATTACCTTGAGTTAATATAATATTTGATATACATAAAATGATCACCCATACAAGTTGATCATTATAGCCTAAATAACGCTATGTCAATGATTAATGAGATGATCGTTTCATTAGACGAAGACATCACATGCCTTCTGAGGCCCAGGCTATACGTGCATGGATCTTTTGCAAAACGGATATTTTCGTCCTCCGTTTTGGAAAAAATCCCTGGCCATACGACAGAGATATATGTCCACACACAAACGCAGCAACGCATTGAACACAGGATAAAATCACTGCAGTAGCAGGTTTCAATTGTAGGCTATATTATATTGGATTTTATATTTACACTTATGAGGTGCCAATCATATTTTTTAATGAAGGAATAAGTACCACCTAAAGCCACCTAAATTGTGAGTGGAAGTATATGTTTCTTTCATTGTCTGTCAGCAATCTCCAGATCCCGACTCTCGACTTTTCTCTCCATATAATTAAAAAATGATAGACACTTTACCATTGCTCTGGCGACTTGGTACAGAAATTAATAGCAGAGTCAGACCTATAGAAGTGTCCACAACCAGTTGTGAGCTTGTAGAGAGGCTATATTTTCGAGCTGTATAATAAATGTCACGTTATAATGTAGGCTAATACAACGTGCGCACATTGTCAGCATGTAGGCTATATAGGCAGAGTGACATGCAGTCAATGGGCTGCATGGCTTATCTCTCTATCATTTGATAAAGGCATATTAAAAACATGACTTGTACACCAAATGAAAATATAAACTTCACGGAATATATAACACTTTGAATTATAACAATCGGTTGTAGACTATCTGAATATCGCACAAGTAAAATCTCAACATCTTTGCACAACGGGCCATTGTGCTGCAGACTGGCAGTGTTTTACCTATAGGCCTACTTGTGAGGACCTCTGCTTGGATTCATGGCGAGTGGGGCACCGACGATCTGCAAGCTCACAACGCGCTGCATGTGAGTTGTGGACACAACACTTGGAGCTTGTATACACGGAATGACGATACACATTTCACAGAATATATATACCACTTTGAATTAAAACAATCGGTTGTGCAACTTGTGCTTTGCACTCGGCACCAATACAAATGAAATGACCAGTCCGCACTGGACTAGTTGATATATTTATTATTGGATGCAGCAGAGCAGAGCCTTTGCTCGCTGCAGTTGATGCAATATATGATAAGTTTTAAAGTTGTTAACAGTGATATATAAACATGAACAATCGGATAGATATCTGTGTAGTTTCCATGCAGGCACAAACTGCATTTCTCACCTAATTATAGTAAAAATGATATGCGCTAATAAGCGGTGACATCATCGTTTCTCAAAAGCTCCGTTTCGCATGACTACACAGCTCCACTGAAACAAATATTTTCGAAAATCTCCACTTATTTATCCGTTTCCAAAACCTCCGTTTGAGTGGCCAAAAACGCCGTTTGCGTGTGGCTGAAAGGCCCAAACGCACAAAGAAATGTGCGTTTTGTAAAAGATCCATAAGATCCATGCACGTATAGCCGCGAAGAGTGTGTGTGTGTGAGTGTGTGTGTGTGTGTGTGTGTGTGTGTGTGAGAGAGAGAGAGAGAGAGAGAGAGAGAGAGAGGTCCCGCCCCCCCATATCGGTGTGTGTGTGTGTGTGTGTGTGTGTGTGTGTGTGTGTGTGTGTGTGTGTGTGTGTGTGTGTGTGTGTGTGTGTGTGTGTGTGTGTGTGTGTGTGTGTGTGTGTGTGTGTGTGTGTGTGTGTGTCAGTGTGTGTGTGAGAGAGAGAGAGAGAGAGAGAGAGCGGTCAGGTAACAGGTTACTTGAGCCGGCTAGGCTGCATGCAGTGCCCCGGGTAGAAGCACCATGACGTCGGGTACAGAGGACTGGATGGCCCGCTGAATCTGGCCGTGGTTGACGGTATGTTAGCGGCGTTACAGAGCGGATGGGCCCGGGGGCATGGAACGCGTCACGCGGAATTGCGACTATGTAATAGTATACCCTGAAACTTACACGTCAACTCAATGTCATTGTAACGAATATTTTCGACTTTTTTTTTTTTTTTTTTTCAACCATTATGAACCATTATGAAGCTAAGTCTGACACCAAAACCACTAGCATGAGTTGATAGCCACCAGGACTGCTAACTCGCAGAGCCCAGAGGCGCTCTGCCCTTAGCCCAGATACAAGATCAATTTCATTGGTCAAATTGTGCGATCCCGACCTGATGTCATAATCCAAGACGCTAATTTTAATAGCATTATTAGCTCCCGAGGGCCGTGACATCCCCCCTTTAAGGTCCTCACTCGCCGCGCAGACGGCGCACTGGGCGCAGTATACACAGGAGGAGAGGAGAGGAGAGCAAAGAGTCAAAAAAGGAGGGGAGGAGACCCGTCTGTCGCCTCGCCTCAGTGTGTGTGTGTAATCTAAATAAACTGAAGTAAATAGAAATAAAGTGTGGGCAAATGTCGACTCAGGATAGGTATTATTACTGTAATGTAGATGATACTCGGGGGGAACACCTTTTTCTTTTAAAGAAAACTTTTTTTTACACCAGCGTCGGTGTCTGTGCGCGACAGATTTCAGTTGTGCGCGAGAGCATTTGGCCATGTGCGCGCGCGCGCACGGGCGCACGTTAGGGGGAACATTGGAGGTTAGTGTTTGTTGGTCCTGCCTATCGACTACAAAACAATACTACAACATGACGTAACGATATGATCCGCTCCCGAGCGGATCTTTCTCTCTCACACCCACACACACACACACACAAACACACACACACACACACACACACACACACACACACACACACACACACACACACACACACACACACACACGCACACACGCACGTGCGCGCGACCCGTCAGTGGTAGTGCGGTGATGTTGCACAGAGAACTGTGACCCATTCAAAGTAGTCACTTCTTCCCAAAATGCATTGCAGTCGCCTATGAATACAATGTTCACTCCCCGTTTTTCTCCCTACCCTATTTCTCCCCAGTGAGCGGTGGGACTGGGAGGGGCGTCTGGACGGCAGGCGGCTGTGGCGAAAACAGGATAAAGGAACAATCAGTCAAAACGGGGACGCGTTTCAGTCAGACAAACAGCGGCGGCCATTGCTTTGCTCTCTGTTACAGACAGTTAGATTAGATTAGCATTAGTCACTGTTCTGTTGAACTGAGAGAGTTTAAAATAGTCATTGTTCTGTATGTTGATCTGGGAGGAGAGTTTAGTCACTGTTCTGTCCACTGTTGATCTGGGAGGAGAGTTTGGTCAAGAAGCAGAGCAGAGGACTGGGTCAAAGACCACAACATGTCAGCGAGTAAAGTCACATCCCAGACGGTAAAAGCGGACCTCAAACGTGGACCATCATCAGAGTGGACCGATGCTGCGTCAGAGAAGGAACAGATCCAGGCAGCCATGCTGAAGCAGCCTGTGATAAAGTTACACAGAATAAGTATGTGCATGTTTTCATGTCACTGTATTGTACACTTTGATTTAATCTTCAACAGACAGCACATGTACACACATTTTGTCGCTACTCGGTGGAGTAACTGAGTAATGCTTAAAGGACCACTTTTCAACCTATCTTCATATAATAGGTCCTCACTAATAATCATGAAAAAATTGCACGATTTTTTTCTACTCAGTCTGTGTCTCATATGACGGCTGCGGGCAGTTTAGAAACCGTCTTCCAGTGACATCATCATTAGGCAGATTCTTTTTTTTAAACAAGATTTATTTACAAAAATATTTAGATTTTCATTATCGTGAGAACAATGACTTCCATTCTCCCATTGCAACTTTTCAGGACTAGAAAGCCTGCAGTTTCTATTAGCTTGTATTCCCCATTGATCATGTCACTGGAAGACGGTTTCTGAACTACCCACAGCCCTCCTATGAGACACAGACCGAGTAGAAGAAAATTGCAATTTTTTTTCATGATTATTAGTGAGGACCTATTATATGAAGATAGGTTGAAAATTGGTGAAGTGGTCCTCCTAGGAGTCCTAGCACTAAACTCAAACTGTAGTTAATTGTCTCCACCAGGCCGAAGGCATGGGGAGAGTATGTTTTGCACTCGTCTGTCTGTGGACAGCTAATCTCTGGCACTGTTGGCTTGATCGCAGCCAAACTCTGCACACACACTCTGTGGATGCCAGAGCTGAAGCTCTGCTCCGAATATTTCACATGGCCTTGTTATAGCGCCACACGGAGGCCAATTTTTGCAAAACACATTTTTTGACTACACCTACAGATCGTGTCCAAACATCACGCAAATTGGTACACAGTCTCTCCATAGCCACTACACAAAACTGGTCTCTCAGTTTTTTTCATACTCCATCCTGATTGGCTAAGATTGGCTTCCAAAGTTCGCAGGAGTGCTCCGTTTTGAACAAATTGTCGCACATGAACACATGGTGTGATTTCTGTGGAATGTTGCACGCACATTCCCACTAGGCAGAGGAAGAAATGCCACTTGAAACTTCTCAAATCAGCCTCATGATGGCGCTATAACTGGCCTATTCGTGTTTTTACCTATAACTGCACCGATCGGTGTAAAACTTTGTATGCACACTCCCTAGAACCTTTGCCCTGTATTGTTCACATCTGCTCTTTATAGCGCCACCAGGAGGCCGTGTGTGAAACCTTTCTTTTTATTACTCCTTCAGATTTGATAAAAATGTTACTTTAATCGGTATACATGATCTCTGTAGCCTTATGATCAACAAGTGTCTGTTTGATTTCTCATATTCTAGACCATACGTCCTCTTTTGGGGGTCTGTCGGGGGGGGGGGGGGGGGGGGGGGCGGGGATTATAAATTCTTTCAAATGTCGGGGGTTATACTCACAGACCATTAAAGCATGTGCAGTGACGTCATCTCTATTGGGGCTGGGGGCCCCAGTGGGGAATTAGACCTGAATATATTCGCCTCGGGCTGGGGGCCTCCATGAGGAATTAGACCTGAATATATTCGCCTCGGGCTGGGGGCCTCCATGAGGAATTAGACCTGGATATATTCGCCTCGGTTCGTCCCGTTTGTACCGCGCCAGGTTGCGCCGCGCACCCTGCGCCCGTTCACTCAGTTCTCGTCTTGCATTGACTTTGTATGTAATCGCGCCGCGCTAACCATCCAAGTCTGAACGCCCCTTAACACCTCTTTTGTCCTCACTGTCCGGGCCCGGGGGTTGGGGGTGGTGGGCAGCGTCGCTGGTCCTCTTGTACACATGCAGATCAGGCATTCAAATGCTAATCTGGTGGCTTTTGTTTTCACCTGCCAGGTACTGTAGGGTATGCATACAGTACTGTGCTCTGTACTGTACTCTATGCATACAGTGCTGTGCTCTGTACTGTACTCTATGCATACAGTGCTGTGCTCTGTACTGTACTCTATGCATACAGTACTGTGCTCTGCTTTACTTGTTCACATTCACAATGAAACCACCGCCAGCAAGAACACCCTGGCTGGCCGCTGGCAACAGCGAAGCCAGCCTGCCGTTGAAACCTGCCGCCGACCCAGCGACAGAACACAGAACCTGCCGAGGCGGACAGCACTAGTGTCTCTACATTCACTGCACCGCACATGTCCTGAATTTAGTTATGCAGGATGTTGTCCAGGATGTTGGTGGAGGGGGGGGGGGGGGGGGGAGGAGGAGGAGGAGGAATGCAGAGTGTGCTCGGACTATTCCAGCTGTCTACTCCTCCATTCGACGGTGTGTTACAGAGAGACACGCAGCTATACATCTCCGTACAACGGTGCTTTACCGGAGTTTGCTGTTAAATAAATAAATAGCGCTCGACTGCACGTTTAGATCAGGAACCGATAGGCAGAACAGAAATTGAATTATTTGTATGTGTACCCGGTACCAACCATGTGTTCATTCGGTTCCTACTTGGAACCCAATTTCAGTACCCAATAACCATCCGAATTACCAACGCAACTTGCATGTTATTTTTAAATCTCATTTAGCGTCTGTTTCTCTCTCCTCATTCTCCATCCCAGATGTCTTTCCTGCCCAACTCAAACATGTCTACAGCAGAAATAGACATGTCAACCAACACCAGAGAATTCATACAGGAGAGAAGCCCTACGCCTGTGACCAGTGTGGGAGCAGGTTCAGCTGGAGCAGTCTTCTAAAACGTCACCTGAGAATTCATACAGGAGAGAAGCCCTACGCCTGTGACCAGTGTGTGGCTAGGTTCAGCCAGAGCAGTGAACTCAAAAGTCACCAGAGAATTCATACAGGAGAGAAGCCCTATGCCTGTGACCAGTGTGGGAGAAAGTTCAGCCATAGCGGTCAACTAAAAGTTCACCAGAGAATTCATACAGGAGAGAAGCCCTATGCCTGTGACCAGTGTGGGACTAGGTTCAGCCAGAGCAGTGAACTCAAAAGTCACCAGAGAATTCATACAGGAGAGAAGCCCTATGCCTGTGACCAGTGTGGGAGAAAGTTCAGCCATAGCGGTCAACTAAAAGTTCACCAGAGAATTCATACAGGAGAGAAGCCCTATGCCTGTGACCAGTGTGGGAGCAGGTTCAGCCGGCACAGTCAACTAAAAGTTCACCGGAGAATTCATACAGGAGAGAAGCCCTATGCCTGTGACCAGTGTGGGACTAGGTTCAGACAGAGCAGTCAACTAAAACGTCACCAGAGAATTCATACAGGAGAGAAGCCCTACGCCTGTGACCAGTGTGGGACTAGGTTCAGCCGGGACAGTCAACTAAAAGTTCACCAGAGAATTCATACAGGAGAGAAGCCCTACGCCTGTGACCAGTGTTGGACTAGGTTCAGCCAGAGCAGTAGTCTAAAAGTTCACCAGAAAATTCATACAGGAGAGAAGCCCTACGCCTGTGACCAGTGTGGGAGCAGGTTCAGCCAGAGCAGTGAACTCAAAAGTCACCAGAGAATTCATACAGGAGAGAAGCCCTACACCTGTGACCAGTGTGGGACTAGGTTCAGCCAGAACAGTCAACTCAAAAGTCACCAGAGAATTCATATAGGAGAAAAGCCCTATGCCTGTCACCAGTGTGGGGCTCGGTTCAGATGGGGCAGTAATCTCAAACGTCACCAGAAAATTCATACAGAAGAGAAGCCCTACCACTGTGACCAGTGTGGGACTAGGTTCAGCCAGAACAGTCAACTCAAAAGTCACCAGAGAATTCATACAGGAGAGAAGCCCTACGCCTGTGACCAGTGTGGGACTAGGTTCAGCCATAATAGTACTCTCAAATGTCATGAGAGAACTCATAGAGAGAATACCAGCTACCACTGACTGTAGTTCTGTAGACTTCTCTGTAGTCTCACCTCAAACAACATCCCATCGTAGTAGTGGTGCACAGTGCACACTTACCGATGCACAACATGCCAGTGGTGGAAAGTAACGAAGTACTTCTACTTAAGTACAATTTTGAGGCATTTGCACTTTACTTGAGTTTCCTTGAAACTTCCTTGAATTTCCAATTTCCAATACTTTTACTTCAACTCCACTACATCTCTGAGACAAAATTTGTACTTTTACTTCACTACAATTATTTGAAAACTTTAGTTAAAAGTTACTTTGGAGATTTAAATCTCCAAAGTAACTTTTTTTTTTTGATTAGAAAACATACATTAACCACTTCAACCCTATACATTTCGGCCATTTGAAAATAGCCGATCTAAAAGCTCACAAATAACGTGATTGTGAGCTTGTAGATCTGCTATTTTCAATAGATTTTATACACATTTTGAACTTGTGACTGAAATGGCATATTCTGCACAATGAGTACTTTTACTTTTAGTACTTATTTTTAGTACATTTTGATGCCGCTACTTTTGTACTAAACAAAGTAGTTATAAAATTGCAGTATTGGTACTTTTACTTAAGTAAACCAATTGAGTATTTTTTCCACCACTGCAACATGCGCACGCGTACGCACACACACACACACACACACACACACACACACACACACACACACACACACACACACACACACACACACACACACACACACACACACACACACACACACACTCCCCTCAATACATCTTCCCCCTGAAGAAGATCTCTTGGAATTGCTTAAATTCTAGGCTACCACCCAAAGTACTCACTTGATTACCTGTTTTCTTCATTACATCATAAAAGTACTCACTTGATTACCTGTTTTCTTCATTACATCATAACTTGATTACCTGTTTTCACTTGATTACCTGTTTTCTTCATTACATCATAACTTGATTGCCTGTTTTCACTTGATTACCTGTTTTCTTCATTACATCATAACTTGATTGCCTGTTTTCACTTGATTACCTGTTTTCTTCATTACATCATAACTTGATTACCTGTTTTGCTCGTTTAAAGATGGAGTGCCATGATTTTTTCCCCACCCTAGAACATGATCATCAGGTCTTATTGATATATAAGGAGGAAGATGTTTTAAAAGAAATGGTACAGTATTTGTTAAAATGTCGTTTTTATGTGGACATGCCCACATTAAGTATGCCTGATTTGCCTGATGGGTGGTGATCCACCTGAACTGAAGCCACAGCTGTTGTATGATAAAGGGTGAGGGGTTAGGGGAGGAGCTGATAGTGTGATGTCACTATATTACTGTGATTTTGTAACCCATTTTTCACCCCTGTGTCAATTATCTAATGTGATCCTGGGCTCTACACACCCTCCGCCAACCTAGTCCCCATATATGGGGGACAAGGGGAGAGCAACGGACTTGAACTCACGCTTCCTTCATGCCTGAGTGTCCAAGTTGCTCCTTTACACCTGACAGGGGGGAGTTTCCCTGGTTGGACGTAGCGCGTGGAAGGAACACGTTATTCCAACCAGTTCCTTTCCCCTCCATCAGGTGCCCCGGCTGGCCAGGGGGAGGCAGTTTAGAGACCAGGATTGCTGCATGTTTTTTGTGAGGGTACCTACCTACCCTAGGGGACACGGGGAGAACATGAGTAAACTTCTTATTAAAGGACTATATTAATTTTGCCTCTATAATCCATGTGAATCCCTTGACTCCTTCAAAACCGCTCTCAAAGGGCACCTATACGGACGGCTGCAATTCGAAACTGGCCCCCGTAAAGTCGAGTCCCCCCCACCCCCTTTTTCCACCCCTTTTGCTCTATATTGTGTGTTTGTGTATAATTATCCTTTTTACCTCCTTTTATGATGATTTCCTGTTTTCTTTTATATAGAAGTGTATATTTGTACGTCTCTAAATGTGCTGATGAATTGAACACGGTGGACCCTCTTGTAAACATGTGTAAAGCTTTATGGTGTCGTCCACAGTTAACAGTTTTTGTATTGAGTTGTGCTTTTCGTTTGAAATGTACCCATTCCGCATACTGTTAATTTTCTTTTTTAGTAGTGCTATTATAGTTATATTATCATCATCATAGTCCTATTATGTGCTACTGAATCAACCAGATGGCAAAGCATATAGATATATGCTATGTGAGGGGCAGAATATAAATGTCTAATTGAGGAATAGAAATGTTATTATTTTTGTTTTCGTATACACATTATTCATGCGCACCGTACGACACAACCCTGCATGTGTCCCACATTGTCCCACAAAAACACACTCTTTGTCCCACATCTGGTTAGTTGGGATCTGGTCACCCTAGCTATAGCCCATGGTCAAAAATGATGAAAAATGAGGATTTGAGAAAAAGACGAAAATCACTCCAGTGATAGTCCATGGTCTCGAGTGATTTTCGTCTTTTTTTTCAAATCCTCAAAAATGATGAAAAACGGCATGCTATAGTATGCTTTTATTTCGGCCCTGATCCTGTGTGTAAATAAATGAAACACTGTATGGATCTGATCCTGTGATCAGCTTAGGTGGTTCGGGCATCTGGTTAGGATGCCTCTCGGGCGCCTCCCTAGGGAGGTCCTCGAAGCACGTCCCACTGGGAGGAGACCCCGGGGCAGACCAAGGATCACGTCCCACTGGGAGGAGACCATCTGGTTAGGATGCCTCTCGGGCGCCTCCCTAGGGAGGTCCTCGAAGCACGTCCCACTGGGAGGAGACCCCGGGGCAGACCAAGGATCACGTCCCACTGGGAGGAGACCATCTGGTTAGGATGCCTCTCGGGCGCCTCCCTAGGGAGGTCCTCGAAGCACGTCCCACTGGGAGGAGACCCCGGGGCAGACCAAGGATCACGTCCCACTGGGAGGAGACCATCTGGTTAGGATGCCTCTCGGGCGCCTCCCTAGGGAGGTCCTCGAAGCACGTCCCACTGGGAGGAGACCCCGGGGCAGACCAAGGATCACGTCCCACTGGGAGGAGACCACGGGGCAGACCAAGGATCACGTCCCACTGGGAGGAGACCCCGGGGCAGACCAAGGATCACGTCCCACTGGGAGGAGACCCCGGGGCAGACCAAGGATCACGTCCCACTGGGAGGAGACCCCGGGGCAGACCAAGGACCACGTCCCACTGGGAGGAGACCCCGGGGCAGACCAAGGACCACGTCCCACTGGGAGGAGACCCCCGGGCAGACCAAGGATCACTTCCCACTGGGAGGAGACCCCGGGGCAGACCAAGGCGCAGGTGGAGGAAATACATCGACTCACTGGCCTTGGAACGTCTCGGAATCCCCCAGGATGAAGTCAGCTCTGGAGAGGACTCTGGTGGAGCTGTTGCCCCCGCAACCCGACTACGGATAAGCGGTTGAAGACGGATGGATGGATTGATTATGAATAAATAAAATAAAAATGCATGAAACATAAAATTGCTATAAAGAACAATCACATTAATTTGCTGTATTATTATTATATGTCCAAAGCATTCTATATCTATCTGTCTGTCTGTCTGTCTGTCTGTTTGTCTGTCTGTCTGTCTGTCTATTAGCCTACTTTTTTCCACCACTGGACTTCCATAATTGCAGCACAAAGATGACTCATATAATGCCATGTTTAGATACAGATATAGTGATAAAGATGACTCATATAATGTCATGTTTAGATACAGATATAGTGATAAAGATGACTCATATAATGTCATGTTTAGATACAGATATAGTGATAAAGATGACTCATATAATGTCATGTTTAGATACAGATATAGTGATAAAGATGACTCATATAATGTCATGTTTAGATACAGATATAGTGATAAAGATGACTCATATAATGTCATGTTTAGATACAGATATAGTGATAAAGATGACTCATATAATGTCATGTTTAGATACAGATATAGTGATAAAGATGACTCATATAATGTCATGTTTAGATACAGATATAGTGATAAAGATGACTCATATAATGTCATGTTTAGATACAGATATAGTGATAAAGATGACTCATATAATGTCATGTTTAGATACAGATATAGTGATAAAGATGACTCATATAATGTCATGTTTAGATACAGATATAGTGATAAAGATGACTCATATAATGTCATGTTTAGATACAGATATAGTGATAAAGATGACTCATATAATGTCATGTTTAGATACAGATATGGTGCCGCCCGTCGTTCAACTGCTCGTTTATGGCAAACCAAAAACGGCACACCGTGAAATTCTCAGTGACGGTTTGTCCTAGCCTGGGTAAAACCACTCCCCCTGCTGGACAACATTTTCATTAGGTTTGTCCTCTGCTCCATTTCTCTCCCAGGTTATTCCTTCTACCAATTCCCACTTCCCACTGTTTTTCGTTGATATATCAGATGTTTTAAAAATGTATAACCTCCAAAAATGTGCTTTGAACCGATTCATTATGTTCCTTTCTGTCTGTCTGTCTGTCTGTCTGTCTGTCTGTCTGTCTGAGACCGAGTGTCTGTCGTGTGTGCGCGCGCATGCGTGTAAATCCACACAGCTGTAATCCATTCAATTCAATTCAATTCAAAGGGCTTTATTGGCATGAGAAAACATACGTTTACATTGCCAAAGCAGAAAGAACAATACAGCAATACAATCAAAACAAAAATTATGTACTTTGTCAGAATCTTCAATAGATCAACTTCTATGTACCAAGATCACTCGATGCAGGTATAGTGCAGGAATATACACAATGATTAGACTTTACAGTGGTTGTGTTCCATTTGATATCCTTTCCCTATCACAGCAACTCACAAATTGCTGTGTTTGCACATTGTTGTACTTCGCCCAGCAGATATGGGAGTTTTTCATGTTTCATGTCATGTTTTCAAAATCTCCGTGTGTGGTTGTAATCTGTGGGAAGTAGGCCTATGTGTCTCTGATGTCTTGGTACAATGGACAGATGGTTAGGAAGTGTAGCTCGGTTTCCACTTCATTTAGTGTGCAGTGGGTGCATAGTCTGTCTTCTCTCGGGATACAGGTCTGCCTATGATGGCCTTTCTCGATCGCGAGACTGTGCTCACTGAGTCTGTACCTAGTTAAGATTTTTCTTTGTTTTGGGTCGGTCACAGTGCTCAGGTATTCTGCCACTGTGTATTCTCTGTTTAGGGCCAGATAGCATTCTAGTTTACTCTGCTTTTGTGTTGCTTCTTTCCAGTGTGTCAGATAGTTTTCCTTTTGCTGTTTTATAATTTGGTTTAGTCCAATGGGTTTTCTATCTCGTGGCTCTGTTTGTGTTTGTGCCCGGAGTTCCAGGGCCAGCTGGCTGAGGGGGCATCTCTCTAGAGTTTCACTGTGTGTGAGTGCCTTGTTATGGAGTGCATCTAGGTCACTTTCTTTTAGGTGGTTTATGGAGTGCATCTAGGTCACTTTCTTTTAGGTGGTTGTAGAACTTAAGTGCTCTCTTTTTTATTTTGATTATGAGTGGGTATCGTCCTAACAGAGTCCAGTATTTTAAGCCATGTTTTAATTGGGATGTCTATTTTGATGTTTCTTTTGATGGCATAGAATGCCCTTCTTGCCTTGTCTCTCAGGTCCTTTACAGCTTGGTTGTAGTTCCCTGTGCTGCTGATGTTTAGGCCAAGGTAGGCATTCACTCTGACGGACCAATGACACGGTCTAGTCCCGGATACAGTAGGCGGGGCTTATACTTTAAAATGGAGCCGCACATGGTCCATAGCAGAGTGTTTGGGGTGTAGCTGCAATAAGGTGAGGTTTGTTTGACTGCATGGTTGTGAGCCAACATTAACTCTGTTATTGTTTAAACATTAGTGTTGTTAGAAGGACTGTTGGTTGTTTATTGTGACTCTAAAAGGACAACAATATGAGGAATGTGTTGGTACTTTTTGAGACACAAACAAATAAACAAACAGGTGGAAAGTAAATTACATCTACTGAAGTACTGTGGACAATATATTGTACTTTTCTATTCTATTATTTGGACACTTTACTAGTTATATTGTAGATTTGGATTATTTAAAATGTATCCTTTTGGCTACATTGCAATTTGCCACTGGGCTACAAACACATTTTGGCCATTTGGAAGTAGCTGATCTACAATCTCATAATGCATTGTGATGCAATGCATTGTGAGATTGTAGATCTGCTATTTTCAGATTTTTTTCTTTCAAACATTTGAAATGGGACATTTCTGCGTAATGAGTACATTTGGTCATTTTGTAAGTGCATTTTGATGCCATACCCTTTTACTTTAGTACATAATGGTAACACAAGTTGTAACTGTGGCTCAGACACATTCATAAGATTAAACTAAATGTCTCACTGCTGGATGGAAAACTCAAATGTACAAACGTAGGGGAGACGGGGGTAATGTGAGACACTGGGTAATGTGAGACACCCCCTGTATCACATGACCACAAGACATTTGTGTCATGTGACCATTATATGTTGAAGCCCCTCCCATTTCCTACCTGCCATGGAGGAGAGGACCTTATTGTGCTGTGGTAAGCATGTTTTTTTCACAAAAATATGTTTTTTGCATGTAAAAGTAAATTTTCTTGTCGTCAACATAATCAGCTGTTGTGTCAAAGCAAATTAATTCAGGTAGAAAAACTTAAATCATACACGTTGATGAACTACCATCATATACATCCATGAGATTGCTGCTAGCTGAAGATTAGCCTGAATTGCTAAAAGAGGTCCTGTTTACCAAAATGTGGGTGTGGGGTAAAGTGAGACAAATGCTCTGGGGTAAAGCGAGACACTGTCTCACATTACCCCACCATGAGGCACAAGTTAAGTTCAGTCTTAAACATATTTTAATCTAATATTACATTGCATATGTTTTATTTTCTATGTCATAAACATTGTAGAAAATGCCAAGATACACCAGAAAGACAACCTGGGGTTGAACCGCCCTTGTAGAGATGGAGAAGGCAGCCGCTGAGAGCAAGGCAGAAAAGAAGATAATACACCAGAAATATATGCACAATTGCACAAATTATCAGAAGAATCCTGGGAAACACGAAAGCATGGGAGAGACCCACATTTGCTATAAAGGAAAACGATGTGGCACATGTTCTGAAATGTGATGTGGCGAAGAAGCTGCCACAACCTAAACAGCGTGGAGGAACCACACAGAGAGAGCAAATCCTCACCTTTAGAAACCAGTGACTTCCAGGAAAGTCTGGATGGCAACCGAGGAAGATCAGTGACGCTGGAGAGACAGCTGACCTCCAGGAAAGACTGGCGGGGTAACAGGGGCCAGCAGCCCCTGTCGCAGCACTCGCAAGAGGGCACCAAGCAAGCTACAGAACGTACAAATAAGCAATACCCCCAGAGTCTTCCGAGAGGAGGGGAGGAAGGGAGACTCGATAGAACAGATTCAACGACAACAACAATGCCAGTGACACCGACTCAGAGAAGGCTTCTTTGACTCAAATACACCAGAGTAAGGCTAAGTGTGGACAAGGATGGACACATGCACACCGCACATACGAACAGTCTGGTGAGATGTAGGAGAACCCTATAGGCATGAGGCAAACCATAGTCCTGGAGACCTCAGTGCCTGCAGTCCCCCAAGAACACACAAGGCCGAGGGAGCCTCCTGTTGGTTCAGGCATGACAGCAAGGACAGTGGGCAGATCTTCGGGGGGTTCCCTGGGCGAGCTGGTCGCTGGGGTGTGGTCAGCACTGGTTTACTGCACCTGGCCAGCAGGTCACTGCGTTCCCTGTTGGCCGGGTGTGGCCAATGCTATAGCTGGTTTCACCTCGGTGATGGCTGTGCCCGGGGCGCCCCTCCACAGATTTGTCTATAGCTGTGGGCATGGAGGAGAGGGGCAGTGACTTGGCCAAATCACTGCTGACCCGCCAACTGGAGAGTGTAGTTGTTGAGGGTTAAAACACTCTAAGACGTTTGGAGACCACCTGATAACCTCTCTTCCAGGCCAAGGCTTCATCCATTTATGATGATTTATGATTATAATCACATCGTTGATGTATTTACAAACTGTAACCTTCAGGGCTGGAATGTAGAGTAGGCCTAGTTGTAGCTGTAGCTGTTCTAGCTGGTTCTGGTGGTGCTGAGCCCCTACTAGCCTGCTCTAAGGGTCAAGTGTTCCGAACCCAATTGCTGTCTACTATGCTAAAGTGACACAGATACATTCCCGGTCTTAATGGGTTAAATGGGGGGAAACTTCGACCGAGAGAAACGTTTATCTCTTTTAGCAAGACTGTTGCTTTTTGTAGAGATGTGAATTGTGTGCGTGTGTGTTGTGTTCTAATCATTTGAATGTTAATTAAAACATTTTGAAATACAGAATGTTGTCTTTGATTCTGTTCAGACTTACTTTAAAGTGTTTAGAAAGAAAATGTGGTTAATGACCAATTCCCATGATTCTGTTACTAGTCTGACATTAGTTTTGGAATGTGTGGTTGTCAAGCTAGCTGTCAGTGTTCTAACTGTTAAAACAAGTGTTTTTATGGTAGTTTTAAAGTGAAAAGAATAAGTGGTTCACTTTACCCCATTGATTTTGCTGGTCTGTCTCACTTTACCCCAGCCCTGGGGTAAAGTGAGACACCTGACCACTTTTTTTAAAACAATCATATTTTCACTGCCCTTTGTCTTGGATTCATTCTAATCATTTCCATTTTTAGGAAACATCCCAAATGAATGGGAAATATGTAAATTTGACTGATATATCATTTTAGCTCGCCTACAGGGGAGCAAATGTAAAAAGTGTCTCACATTACCCCCGTCTCCCCTACACATACAAAAGTAGCAGATCTACATGCCAATTTCTACCATACAGAGCAACTTGATTTCAACTTTAAAGGGCCACTTCACCCCTTTTGCAGCCAGATCTTTGACTGATTTTTGAGACAAACACTTTCCTGGGGTTTTTATGTGTTTTTGGATATTTTAGTATTTCAAAGTGTCCATGGACTCCATGATGTCATGGACATCGGGTTCACTTCCTTCCTGAACTACAATTCCCACAATGCTTTGGTCCACTGCTCCTCCTTGTGGATAGGGGGAGGGCTGTCTTACTGAGACAACATTTAGTCCAGGAAGGAAGTGAGCCCAGTGTCCATGACATCATGGACTCTTTGAAATACTAAAATATCTAAATGCATAAAAACCCCAGGAAAGTGTTTTTTGTCTCCCAAACATCATTAAAATAAGATCTGGTTGCAAAAGAAAAATGCAAGAATTTCCTAAACATGTATTTTCTACAATGTATAAAATCTGGATAAAGAGTAATGTTGGCGTATGTTTGTGTCTTACAGGTTGATCATGTGACCTTGGTGTCATGCGGTGACCTTGGATGCAGTCATCAGGAGATGGCTGGTATTGGTAATAGTGTCTACTCGGTTGGGCTGAAACGAATAACGGTGTCAACGAACGCTCCCTGAGATTACGAGGCGTACGGTGCTCGGGACGTATTGTGCCATACAACCTACGCGGCTCTATTAATACCGGCCATCTTCAACCGAGCGACGGAAGGCCCCCCACGGTACGTACCTGGATTACATGTGGCTGTAGTAGAAACTAGGGCTGTGTCACCATTACAACATGTTAAGTTGACCATTCATTGTCATACAAAGTATTGCGATTAACAATTGTGTTTGCTGTTGAACATAATATTCAAAGTTTCCTTTTTAGCTTTTAGGCTTCATAAAATAAATGTTTGCACAAGGCAGATTATAGCCCTAGAATGTGTGTAATAATGGTGACACAGCCCTGTCAGTGACTGTTATGACTTCCAAAATGTCATCCTAGGCCGACAACTAATTTTCTTTTCCCCTGCCATTTCAGAAAGTGAAGCTGACTGGAGGTGTGAACTCTATGCTGTTGCCACTGCTGGGTGAACTCTATGCTGTTGCCACTGCTGGGTGCTGTTGGCAGTGAAGGTTAGTTAACCGTCTGATTCCTGCTGCTTGTTTAAGTGGGCTACATGCTACCATACCGTAAGTTGTCTTTCGCGCCATGTATAGTTTCACTTAATTTGTGTGTATAATGCCAGTCCACATCACTGTTATGTGATGTTTGTGGAGGCATGTGATTTATTTATCGTTTAACATAATTTATGGGTAAGGTCTGTCCACATCCACATCACATATGTATGTTCTCTTGTGTCTCCTTTCTCTTCTCTATTCTTTGGATTTAATAAAGTTATTTATTTTTTGTTGAGTTTTTAATCGCATTTTGCTTTATTTAGGTAATTTCTTTCCTATCTATTGCCCTAGTTCTTTACTAGTGTTTTATGTGTGTACAAATGTGATGTGGAGGTATGTGAGTTATGTCTTGTGTCATTATGGTAGCATGTAGCCCCTTAACACTGTGTTTACAGCTTACTATGCTGTAGGTCTGTGCAAACTAACAAGAGGATGGCCGCTGTGTCATTTGCTTCCTTGGTTGGTGTGTGGGTTTTGTTTAGTGCTGATATTGAAGGTAAGTGAGCGTAGTTTATTATCCTTGGCTGTTGGGCAGAAACCTTGTATCTCCATATTTCAACCTTTTGTAAATTAATTTCATTACTTGGTCATGCTACAGTGTGTCACACACAAGTAGCAAATGGCCAATCTCACGAGGCAAAGATAATCCATTATTGAATATTTAACATGTAGTATTCTGTTTTTCTAATGTATCAAACCAGTGAAGTATCACCAAGAGCTTGTGACTAAATAATAACGTTGGAACACAGATTATTATATTAATAATATTGGATCACAGTTGTTTTGGTCCATAAAAGTAACCGTTTTGGACGTACAAGGTTTCTACCCAACCTTCATCTTTTCTCTCTTTGCTTTAATAAAGTTATTTGTATTTGTGGTCTCAGACTTTTTAATCGCATTTTGCTTTATTGTATTGTAATTTCTTTCTTGCCTATCTATGACACTAGTACAGTTTCTCATTTGGAGCTGTTTCATGTAATTTACCAGTAAAGCGTCAACATGTCAGTTCACATCAGATATGAACACAGGCCCGTTATGTGATGTGCATTCATGTGTTTTTTTAAAGGTGATATTTCACAGCAATTGCGGATAGCTCGTCATTCACGTGTGTGTGTGTGTGTGTGTGTGTGTGTGTGTGTGTGTGTGTGTGCGCGCGTACTATAGCCGAAAGATTTAGACTCTCGTCTCGTAGATGTATTGTATCGATTCTGACATTGAAAAGTACAGTACTGTGTGTGAAACACACACACACACACACACATGTACCTGTCTAAATACTTCCTTAATGTAAACTAAGTCCACACCCACAACACCAGAGGGAGTGCAACAAACCATGTACAACCCAGATTCGGCACAAACAAGGGACTAAATTCTTTTCGCTCCTATGCCACCAAAATGTGGAACGCCCTACCAACAGTCATTAAGACATGTGAATCCCTTGACTCCTTCAAAACCGCTCTCAAAGGGCACCTACGGATGGCTGCAATTCGAAACTGGCCTCTGTAAAATCTGAATCCCCCCCACCCCATTTTCCCTCACTGTATATTGTATCTTTTCCCTTTTTTGCTTCCCATATGATGAATTCCTGTTCTGTACTTTAGCTACATAGAAATGTCTATTTGTATGTCTTTAAATGTTTTGATGAATTGAGCAATGTGGACCCTGTTGTAAACAAGTGTAATGCTTAATTGGGTCGTCCACTCACAGTTGACAGTCTTTGTATTGGTTTGTGCTTAAAATGTACTGTAAATTCTACAAACTGTTAATAAATATTTCAATCAATCAAAAACACACACACACACACACACACACACACACAACTATGTGAACCCGGCGAAACACACACAGCTTTACATCAACGACACATGGTGATTTCGTCAAAACAACTTACCGTGAATTATAAAGAATCAAAAGTCTTCTTGTCGTTACGGTGTGACACGCAATGATCTCCCTGCCCACCATTAATGCTGTTTGAATCCAGTCAGCTAGAGGTGCAGGGAGGTGTTTTAGTGGCGATGGATCACCCAGAATAAAGGGAGCCGGTGTATAAGGAATAAGAGGGCCTACTGTATTGATAGTTGGTGAAATTAGGGGTAGGCCTACATTGAAATGGGAGTGTATTTATGTGTGCGATCATGTGCACAAAAGTCCAAGGGAATGTATGAGAGACTGTAACAAGGAGAACTAGAGTAACTGTGTTGATAAGGTTATTTTAAATAAATAAAGTGCACTAAAATGATCAGTTGCATCTTCTTCTTCCCCCCCCCCCCGCCCCCCCCCCTTTCCCCTCACTGTATATGTATCTTTTCCCTTTTTGCTTCCTATATGATGAATCCCTGTTCTGTTCTTTAGCTACATAGAAGTGTCTATTTGTATGTCTCTAAATGTTTTGATGAATTGAACAATGTGGACCCTGTTGTAAACAAGTGTAATGCTTAATTGGGTCGTCCACTCACAGTTAACAATCTGTATTGAGTTTGTGCTTGAAATGTACTGTAATTCTGCAAACTGTTAATAAATATTTCAATCAATCAAAATGGTTACAGTGAAGAGGGCCTATACTGTATTGATAGTTGGTGAAATTAGGGGTACAAATGGGAGTGTATGTAGCCTATGTGTGCGATCATGTGCACACAAGTCCAAGGAAATGTATGAGACTGTAACAAGGAGAACTAAAGTAACTGTGTTAAGGTTATTTTAAATAAAGTGCACTAAAATGATCAGTTGCGTCTTCTTCTCTTGTTTATGCTATTGTATCCAGCCGCACTCAGGCCACAAGAGAGCCCCCAAGGACAGGACATTTTTTATGGTAAATATTTCCTGTAGAAACCACAACTGTTGCATTGTGTATGCTTATGCTATGAGAACAGTGGAAGTTCAGATCATCGTCAGTCAGTCAGTCAGTGTCCATTTGAGGAAGTTTGTGCTGTAATTCCAAAACTATACAGGAGAGAATTAGCTCAATTAAGAATATCACATGTGAAGAGAGCTGTGTGAGTTTGTGAAGATATTATGTAACACAGTCCTCAGCACCTCAATGATAATATCCCAGGTTGATCACTGCACTGACGGGCCCAGCTGCGCACACACAAACACGCACACACAAATATGGACTCTTCGAATCCAAACACTGCGTCTTAATAATATTATGTAATTATAGGTAAAATAGCGCTTTTCTAAATAGGCTACCCAAAGCGCTTTACAGACGATCCGTACAGAATAATGCTCGGCACATTTTTACAACCGGAGGGTGATTTTTCACACTGACTTTTCAAAGAGTTAGTTTATAATAAAGGATGCATGAGCTGAAAGTAACGCGCTGCTGTAGTCCTGTCCTGTATATTTGAAGCTCATAAAGGAGACAAACAAAATGCATTTCATTTCATTGCATTCAACATAAACACCATGCAGCAAATATAGCCTATATATGAGCTCTTCCACTGTAAAAAAAAAAACGTAGCATATTTATTTAATTCAAGCAGACGCGGATATAAACAGTATAACAGGAGAATGAAAACAACAACATTTGGATTCGAAGAGCGAATGGCTAGCCGCGGTGACCGTGACGTCACGTACAACAATGACTAGTGAATGTCGCGGCGCTGCGGGTAACCACGGCAACCCGCATTTGTTGACATCAACAAACGACGCATGACGCGCGTGTCACGTGGGCACGCGGTGACGCGGCAGCTGTCTGTTTAAAAGGCAGACGGTCAGTATAGCATAGCCTAACTCACTGTGAACGGAAGGAGACAGACAGACAGACAGACAGACAGACAGGGACCTGACTGACTGCTGCAGCTCAATCTACTCCAACAGCAGCATCACCTCTCAGAGGACGGAGGACATATATTATTATTATTATAGCTACCAATTATTCACAGTTATTATACCAATTATCCACAGTTAGCCACAGTTAGCCAAACCTTTTTGTTGACACACTCACCATACTCTTCCAACTCTCATCGCACATCATTAGCAGAATATGCTGGACGTCATGGTAACCACCATCAAAGAGGAGAACTCTGTGCCTGGTTACCCGGAGGAGGACATGAAGGCTACGGCTGACAGCGACATAAACATCACGGCTCATTACAGCATAGACGACAGCCTGACCAGTCTCCACTGGCTGAACAAGTTCTCCATTTCCGCTGCCGCTCACACGGACCCGGGGAGGAGGTGGAGCGGAGTCGCCGGTCGCCCGTCCGACTCTCCACCCAGTCCGCTGGCGGGGGACACGCCTTCCTCCACCCGGATGCCCCTACACCCGCCTTCCTCCACCCGGATGCCCCTCCACCCGCCTTCCTCCACCCGGATGCCCCTCCACCCGCCTTCCTCCACCCGGATGCCCCTCCACCCGCCTTCCTCCACCCGGATGCCCCTACACCCGCCTTCCTCCACCCGGATGCCCCTACAACACCCGCTGGCTGACGCCTTAATGCCTCTGCTGCACCCAGGGAGCGACTCCGTCAGGCCTCCTTATTCCTACGCCACTCTCATCTACAGGGCCATACAGGCCAACAGGCGGTGTAGCACCACCCTCTCCGACATCTACAAGTGGATAACGGAGCAGTTCCCTTACTACAGAGACCCCGGGAATCTCACCTGGCAGAACTCCGTTCGTCACACCCTGTCGGTCAAGGGGTGCTTCCTGAAGGTCTGCAAGGAGCAGGACCGGTTCGGGAAGGGAGGCTACTGGCGGGTCAACCCCGAGAGCGCCCACATGTTTTCCGGCGGCGTCTTCAGAAGCAGGCTGTCGGGCTGCTCCGCCTCGCGCCACACGCCGAAGAGAAAGCCGCCGCCGCAAAGCCGCGACGCTGCGGCGCGAGGACCCGAGACCGTGGCGGCGACCCGCGATGCCGCGGTGCAAGGAGACGACGCCGTAATGCCGGGACTCGAAGCCGCTGTGCCAAACCACAACACCCCAGTGCAAGAAGACAACGCTGCAATACAAGTAGCTGGGGGAGGGCCTTCTTCTACAGCACCCGCGGGCGTGGTGCCAAGCCACGACGCTACTGCAGTGCAAGAAAACAACACTGCGACCCAAGCTGAAGGAGCCAAACTGAGAAGGCTGCTGCGGCAACAACGCCACAACACCACCACCACCACCACCACCACCACCACCACCGTGCCACAAGGACACAACATCATTCTCCAGCAAGGAGGACCTGTCATCCATAACGCCACCGTGCCACAAGGACACAACATCATTCTCCAGCAAGGAGGACACAACATAATGCTGCAACAAGGAGGAGGATACGGCCGCCACAGCACGTCAGTGGAGCAGCAGCAAGGTCACACCACCACCACCACCACCGTGTGGCACGGTGGGCACAACGTCACGCCGCAGAGACACAACATCGTGGTGCAAGGAGGACCCAACACGGCCAGCGTCCAGATCTGCACCACCACGCCCGGTGTCCAGATCTGCAGCTGGACCACCGCCCCCTGTGTCCAGATCTGCATGCCGAGTATGCAGATCTTCACGCCCGGTGTCCAAATAAGTGCACAAGTGAATAAGTGAGTTGACTGACCGTGAAAGCTATAGCCGCAAAAAGGTGGCACGGACGGACGGACGGATCGGGTCCAGATCATCTCCCTGCTGGCGATGCATTCTCACGGTACAGATGTCCTTATACGCAGTGTCTTCGAAACCGTCTCGGGTGACGTCCTCAGCAGGAGCTGGTCCTCTACTACTGTGAGAAGGAGTTGTCCAACCCAAGGTTATAATAGTTTTGGTTTTTTCATTATAGTTTAGTTTTAGTTAGTTTTGACATATTTTTTTCTAATTCAGTTAGTTTTTAGAGCGGGTTTGCTAGTTTTAGTTTAGTTTTTATTTTGTGAAAATGCTTAGTTTTAGTTTAGTTTTAGTTTAGTTTTAGTTTAGTTTTAGTTTAGTTTTAGTTTAGTTTTAGTTTTAGTTTTTTCGTACTTTGGTTTATTTGTAACGAAGTATATGATTAAAAAAGATCAGAGCAAGTATTGTGTAATAAAAACTCAACAAAAGATACCATTTAAAAGTATATATATTCAGTCTCTGTTGGACAATCAACCATGACATACTTCGCATATTTTCCCATCCTCATCCACAAGGCACTTGCTTGCATCTCCCACACAGTCATATTCGAAGAAATCCCATATTGGGCTGTGGTGGCCACCTGCAAGACCTCAGAAAGGAGGACACTTTTGCGGGGCTCTCTCCCCAGCCCCCCCCCCCCCCCCCCCCCCCAAACAGACACACACAGTGTTTAGAAAAGCGCTATAAAATTCCAGATATTATTATTATTACTATACTATTGCACGCACCTGATTTTCACCACCATCATCTCCAGCAGTATGTCCACAGAGAACATATATTTGCTAATTCAATTAACCTTTTTAAATGATGGGGTACCACAAAGGTCATTCCTTTTATAATCAATTTATTTTATTTCATGTTTAGATATGTTTTATGTTGAATCTCTTTCTTGTGGGGTTTTTTATACAGTCTTATGGTCATCGATGTGGGACATAGAATGAAGCCAGTAGCCTATGTTCACAGTGCTTTAGCCTCCCTTTCTTTATGATGTCGAGCCATATTGCTCATTAAATGTAGTTTTTCATTTTGCATTTTTGGTTTATTTATCCCTGCATTAACTATACTAAAGTGATTGTGAGAACACACATTCCACAAAAAACAAACAGACCATCCCACTGGCAGTGTTGACAGGTTTTGGAAGAGAAACAAGCAACCATGTCTATGAAAACAAGCCCAAAAGAAGCCTGACTAGGCTTAGTAGGCTATTTTATAAAACAAGGCCAAAGTCGCTTATAATTAAGCGGACATGGCAACGTCTCCTCTCTCTTCTTTGACAGAGGGAGTGTGGCTGGCTCGCTGCGGAGCTGAGCAGCTCTGCGGAGATTTTAATACAGAGACAACGTAAATGACAGTTATGAGTCATAACTGTCATTTACGTTGTCTCTGTATTAAAATCACATAATTGTCCGGTTTTGTGTGATATACAGTGCTTGTGTCATAACTTATGACACAAGCACTGTATATCACACAAAACCGGACAATTATGTGTCCGGCCAGAGGTTGAGTTGGGAGGAGGACAGGTGGTTCTGAAACCGGACTGTCCGGCGTGAAACCGGACGTCTGGCCACTCTTTCTGCCAACTTTTGCCATTTTTGCGAGATGCAAGCAGCAGCATTAAAACTTGAAGCGACCACGGGGCTGCACTGCAGAATGTAAACACGGGTTGTAAAGCGTTGTGACATGCTGCCTTACGGTGCTGAAAAGTGCCGTAAAAACGGCTCGGGAAATAAGGAAAAGAACCAAATTCATTTAAAAGGTTTATATAAGGCATATAAATATTGATAAAAAAACGATAACGAATGCCATTTTGTCTATCATTTCAGTTCGTTTTAGTTAGTTTTGTGAACACACAATACAGTTTTAGTTTAGTTATCGTTTTTTAATTTATTTTAGTTTCAGTTTAGTTTCAGTTAACTAAAATGTTTTTTTAATTCTAGTTTTCGTTTTTTCGTTAGTTATAGTTAACTATAATAACCTTGGTCCAACCTTCCACCTCCGTCGTCCACAAGCGTCCATGGACTTTGGGGCTGCAACATAGGAGATGGACGGTGGTGTGGTGGTGTTGGATCTCCAGAACCAGGAGATGGACGGTGGTGTGTTGGATCTCCAAAACCAGGAGATGGACGGTGGTGTGGTGGTGTGTTGGATCTCCAGAACCAGGCCTCACCGCTACGACTACAGGAGACCTCCACATCTCCCAGCAGCATGCAGCTATACACCAGGATCAGTTAACCCATTCTGACCCGAGATCAGATTCTAAAAATCTCTTCTACATCCTGACAGTTTTCCATTCTGACCCGAGATCAGATTCTAAAAAATGTCTTCTATGTCAGTCGCTCTTCGATTTTTCAAAAAATTGCAGACATGATGAAATATATGATCTATATGATGAAATAGAAAACGTAAAAAAATATATTTATTATATATTTGTATTCTTTATTTCTTATTTTGTACTTTTTGAGATATAGCCTAAACTCACTCCGCCCATGATTTTTACACTGTAGATATATTTATATTTTTAGACCGTTCACAAATCTGCTGAATGCTAAAATGCAATTAACTAAGCTGTGCAATGTATACTTACAGTATATGCACCATATTATGACATTTGAACTGACCCCTGTTCATTCATACTTTTAATTAACACTATCTTCAAAACATTTACAACACGGTACTTAAAAACTATTGAACGCAACTATTGAAAAAGGTTAAAGCTTATGATGGTATGATGAACAAACACTCAACGCAGAAATGTCAGAATATAGATCTATTTAACCCTCAACAAAAACAATATCAACGTACTCTACCTTTAACACTATTCAACAAATAACATACTGTAATAGTGAAAACACTGTTTCTTCAAGAACTGTATTTTTTACTTTTATTATGAGCATCAAATCATGTCTTTCATATTCTCAATACCACAGTATGTCATTACTAGATCATGAATTCCTTTCAGATAGTTGCAAAGCATAAATTGTTTTACAATGATGATTATGGTGAGTATGGTGACTGAATTTGTTACAGTGTACAAATAAAACATGCAAAAATAAAAATGTACAGGTCCATTTGGTTTCAATTTACACTCTAAGAGTTAAATTATTGTTAAACATCTGGCATTACGTAATTTACAACAATTAGAGAATGTACAATAATTGTTATTTTGATCAACGTTTGCCTGTTCTCTCTCCTAATGGTACCAACATCGATAGTACAGCATGCAACTGTGGACAAAATCTTATCCAACGACAACAAAATATTAAATTTGGATCTGAGAGGTGGCCCAAAAGCTGAATAAATAAGGTAAATATCGGGCCTTGATATGAAAAGATTGAAAGCCACTGGTTTAAACGAAGACCAGAAAGAAAAAAGCTGCTCTCTACCAGACGTGGAAAGTATTACATTTACTCAGTGGTGCTCAATATTTCATTTCAAGGACCCCAAAAATCATATGCAATTGCCCACCGACCTCCATCTAAAATATGTTGTTCCAGGGACCCCCCAGAAGCAAAGATTTGAGTTGAAAACGTTCGCTCTGAAAAGAATATATATTCAACGATTCGCACCACATTTTCACGATTTTTCTAAAATAGCAGACCTACAAGCTCGTAGATCTGCCATTTTTCAATAGCTAGATTATAACATGTTTAAAACACCAAAAGGGGTTCCCGCCCTGAATGGGTTAAGTTCCGCGTGTAAGTACAATTCTGAGGTACTTTTACTTATTATTATGAAACAGGACATTCTGCATGATGAGTACTTTTACCTTTGGTACTTAAAGTATATTTTGATGCCATTTCTGGGCGGCTGTGGCTCAGGAGGTAGAGCAGGTCGTCCAATGATCCCTGGGTCGGCGGTTCGAGTCCCGGCTCCTCCTCCTGTCCACATGTGGAAGTGTCCTTGGGCAAGAAGACACTGAACCCCACGTCGCCTCCAGTGAGTCGGTGTGAGTGTGAACTGTAGGCTATGTCCCTGTGCTTTTTTCTGCAAACTGTTTATAAAGTATTCAATGTATGGAGGTATATCATTATATATGCACCTAAAGGCTGGGCTCTCAACAGTTACGCGATTAATTTAGAGCCAAATCAAAAGCAGTTGAGTTGCTTATAATAAGTTGTAAAAAATAAGTGCCGACAAATTGATTTTCATTTAATTCATGGCTCTATAGTTAACGTGATTCAGACAGAAAGACGTCGAGTCATTGGCGTTCTAAATTAACACCATTAACAACAGTTGTACAATAAGCCTAATAAAAAGCTCTGTAGAAGTTAGTAGGCCTAGTTTTTATTTTCTAACGTTATTCGTGTAGGCGTATTGATTTTGACGTGTTTCCTCAATGTGGACGTGCAACTGGTGCAAGTTACCTTTGCAGGAAACCATGGCATCGCATTTATTGCACTTTGCGTGCTCAGCCTCAGAGTCATTTCCCTCTCTGTTAACCACACTCGCTCCGCGGCGGTGAGCGCTCGCTGAATGCACAGAACAGTGGTATATCCGCCCCACTCACTCACTCACTCATCGCAAAGTGCAATAAATGCGATGCCATAGTTTCCTGCACCAGTTGCACGTCCACATTGAGGAAACACCTCAGAATCAATACGCCTACACAAGTCACAAGATTAATCTACTCACTCATGTAGGTGGGGTGACGTCACCCCTGCAGTAATTTAGCTCTGCATGCAAAAAAACAATGGAACCTGGTCTGAAATGTACCCGGTTCCGAATCCCAACCCTAGTCCGGAGAGGACTTGAGTTTAGTGGGCCTAGAGTTCCCCAGGTGGGTACAGGGGAGTAGGCTATGGGGAGTGGGGGGTCACTGGATTTCTCCCTGGGGACTTGGAGCACAGAAGAGCAAAGTTAAGAAGACCCTCGTGATCTTTTCCTCTCTGTACTGTATGTCCGAGGTGGCTCAAACATGTCCCATTAAAGCTATGGGGCACTTGAGAGCCCAGGACGAGTGCTCATTAGGCGGTTAAAGAGATTGGGGTTCGTCTGTCCCTGTGGTAATAATAATAATAAAACTTTATTTGTATAGCACCTTTCATGACATGAAATGCAGCTCAAAGTGCTTTACAGAACAATGGAGAATAAAAGAAAAGGCATTAAAAGACAAGCAGTAATGCAATACAGTGAGGACATGAATAACACAAAATAAAAGATCAATTAAAGGCAATGTTGTAGAAGTGGGTCTTGAGCTGAGCTTTAAAAATGTCTACAGAGGCTGCCTGACGAAGGTACAGTGGGAGCTTGTTCCATGCCGACGGCCCGTAGAAGCAAAAAGCTGCTTCCCCGTATTTTTTATTTTTTAGGCAAAGCGAGCAGGCCAGCAGTGGAAGACCTTAGGGGCGGTTTGGGACATATTTAGGCAGGCAGTCATGTAGGTAGGAAGGTGCGAGACCATTGAGAGCTTTATAGACAAGTAAAATAATTTTAAAATCAATCCTAAAAACAGTAGTTCCAAGACCTCCATGTTGTGCATTGCAATGGCCACATTCCAATATTCCAAAGTATACATTCTTCATGTCCTCCACTTCCCGCCTTAGCCCTGGCGTCGAGCGAGAAGGGGGGGATAGACCGGCATAGGTGTGGAGCAGATCAAATGTACATTAACAAGGTCAAGTAAAGTGATATATTACAGGAGAATTCCGTACTATAAAGGCTTTCTTTTTTTTTAAGTAAATTTTATTCAAGGAGTATGACATATGCAATTTTCACAGACAGAGAATACAACTCTTTGGTTACATACATACAAACAACATATAAACACATGTATAAAACCAATAGGTTGAGTACAAAACAATACACACAACATACAGTATATACAGGTATAGAACCAATAGGTAGACAAGATACTAAGATAGAAAGAAAGGGATCATATTATGGTTATGATTAATGAACAACTTCAATGGGGGTAAAAAATAAGGTTAATAACAATACAAATAGGTAAAAAAAAAAGAAAAAAGTAATATTAAAAAAAAGAAAAGAAAAAAAAAAGAAAAAGAAAAAAGAAAAGAAAAACCTATATACATACACATATATATAAAGAGATAAAGCGCTTAATTGGTATAAAGGCTTTCTTACCTTTCTTTGTAGTTGTTACGTCCCCATCAAAGAGGTCCAGGGGTTATTTTGTGCAAAAGCTCCTTATTGGCTATTTCTCTATACCTATACCATAAGCCCTCAATGAATTGCATTGAATTGAATGGGGCTATGGGGTGTTGTGCTAATTCGCTTATTTCCATCGCTCAAAATCATAATTGTTTTGTATATATCCTCTCTTCATAATGTAAATCTATAAGAACCACTGACATAGAAACATGGGATTTTATGAAAACACCAAAAGGGGTTATTCCCGCCCAAAATGGGTTAACGGTAATTAAAGCACTGTGTGCCTTAGTACTAACTAACTCAAATGTAATATTTATATTGCTCTTACTCAGACAGTAATATTATAATGTAATATATCATTACTTTAAAATGAAGGTATAATAAGTACAATATGTGTAATATCTGTTATAAGAAATAAAGTAACTTGCCCAGCGCTGATCAGTTGTGGTGGATGGCTTTGGTAAAGACTGCACGTCTGCAGGTGGTGAGACCCGTCTATAAACACAGTGCTTTTATTTATTTAGTGAATGCAATTTCACAAAGGCTGCGGTTACATGAGGGCTTTTTCATTCAGAATGAAAACTTCAGAATGAATTCATTCAGAAGTAATGTTTTTTCCTGCGTGTTTACATGAGAAATGGTCATTCCGAATGAGTGTTTATATGGACAATACTTTTAAATCCCATTATTTCATTCCACATCAGGTTTGGGGCTGGGAAGGCTTCTGATTGGATAGGGGGCGGGGCGGATATGTTTACGGTGTACGTCCAGTGATGGAAAGTACATTTACTTTAGTACTAAAGTACAATTTTGAGGTATTTCTACTTCTACTTTCCAATTGTTTTACTTTTACTACACTACATTTCAGTAAAACTAAATAATAATAATAGAAAAACACTTTTATGCCGTATTACTTTATATTTGATGTATCCTGTAGCCTATGAGAGGTTTCTAATATAATTTCTTAATATAATTAATCGCAAAACAAGAGCATAATATAGCCATACCAATTACATGGAAACAAGCATGCACAGAAAGACCAGAATGAACTTCAATCCGAATGAGTGTTTACATGAGTCCACAATTGTTTCAATAGGATTTAAAAATGGAATAAACCGGTCAGTTACATCAGATCTAAGTTTAAATCAGATTGACCATTTTCATTCCGATTTAAGTTTTTGTAGGTGTTTACATGAGAACTTTTAATAGGATTTAACTTTTATTCTGAATGAAAAGGGGATTTAACTGTCCATGTAAACGTAGCCACTGAGAGAGAGCTGTTATTCACTCAGAGGGAAAAGTATGTTCAAACAAAAAAAAGAAGAAAGGATCAACGTGAGAAGTAATTGTATAACGATAAAGGGTGTGAAGCTGTGGAATAGATGTGATGATGAATTGAAAGACTGTGTATGCTAAAGATAAATTTAAGAAGGTATTAAAAAAAAAGTATTAAATAGCTATACAGAGTAAAGGCTCAATTCAAGTGGCATTTGTTTCTTTTGGTTTTGTGTGAACATGTTACTACTGTGACTTTTATATTGTTTTGTTTGTTATTCTTTTGCTTGTTTTTCAGAAAGAAGAAAAAAAAAAGAAACTTGAATGTTGCACTGTTCAGTAGAAATGTTGTTTGAGGACCTGTAAAAGGGATATACATATATATTTTCATTTTTATTATTTTAATTGAATGGACAAAAGGGTAGACGTAATAAGCCTAGGCTTCAGTCTATACCCTTTTTTTCCAGAATAAGAAAAAGAAAAAAAAACTGATGAACTAAGAATGTTTTGTATGGAAAGAAAAAACAAACTAATAAACTAAATGCAAATGTCAAGGCGGACTCCCAGGGAGTGTGTATTTACTCAAACACAAGCGAGATCGACCTCTCAAGCCTGAAAGGTCAAAAAGGTTAACCTAAAGGTCCAAATGAAATGAATGGGGAAAATAAAAGAGAACCGTCTCTAAAGGTTCAATTCAAATGGTGTAGCAGACTAGCTGACATGTCCTATAAGTAGGCCGCACGTTGTAGAGTTTGAACTTTGAGTGTCTTGCTAAATTAGTATGAAGGACTATAGACTATAGTTAGGGATCAAAACACAGACCGTATAAGACAACAACGGTGTGACTGCCTTAGCAATCCCACAATTCATGTGCTCCACAGTTTCCTCTCCACAAGCACACAGTGGGGCTTAATTGGGCTAACTGCCCCATTTGTGAAGGCAGGGTCCGGTCCAGTCCTCAATCGCTTGGACATAATCTGAGCACATCTATTGTCTCCATGGGAGGTCATGGTGCCATGGGACCTGTCGGCTGGAGTCTGACGACCGGAAGTTCCAGACACACAGAAACGGAACCGAAGGGGCCGGGGCCGGTTCCTGGCGAGCCGCACCCGCGTCCAAAACGGTAGAGAAATGACAGAGTCACCATGTGGGGGTCCCCGGAACATCCAGACCCCCAGGAACGCGGCCGGGCCGGTCCCGGCGTGCCGCCGCGTGTTCCGAAACGGTAGAGAAATGATAGTTACCGTGTGGCGGTCCCTCTACTGTACTGTACTGTACTGTACTGTACTGTACTGTACTGTACTGTACTGTACTGTACTGTACTGTACTGTACTGTACTGTACTGTACTGGCACACCCAAAATCATCATATGCATACATACACAGCAGTGTTGTTTTTGGCAGCAATTTTTGATTTTAGTTTTAGTCATAGTCTTTTAAATAGTTTTCCTTTAGCTTTAGTCACATTTTAGTCACCAGGAATGTCTTAGTGTTAGTCTAGTTTTAGTCGACTAAATATCATAAGATTTTAGTCGACTAAATCTATGGCTGATTTAGTCGACTAAAATGTATTTTGGCGGGCCTTGATGCCATCGTAACGACTGATTTTACACTTGCTGAAAATAGCAGATCTACAAGCACAGCGCGACGCGTTGTGAGCTTGTAGATCTGCTATTTTCAGCATGCAACCAAGTGTAAAATGACTTATACTGGATCTCCTGTCCACTAGTCCCTTCCTAACATTTTAGTCTAGTTTTTATTTGTCGACGAAATTGTCAGTATATTTAGTCTTAGTTTTAGTCATCGCAGCTTAGTTTTCATGTAGTTTCCATTTAGTTTTCATCAGTGAAAATAGGTAGTCGACGGACATTTTTCGTCTTAGTTTTAGTCGACGAAAACAACACTGACTGGCACACCCGAAACCATCATATGCATACATACACAGTTAATATGTGCGTGTGCGTGTGTTAGCGGCTGCGGTGGTGAAAAACAACCATGCTGTTTTCATGCTCAGACCCTGCAGCCCCACACACACAGTGCTGCCTCAGACACAGCCAGCCACTGCACACATAGCTCCGTAAGGGAGTGGTTGCACCACTCAAAAATAAATAAGCAAGGGTGGAGAAATGAGGAGCCGGAGCATTCTGGGAGAAAGGTCTGCTAAATATTTTAGATTTTAGCAGTGAGCCCAGTGTCTCCGATGTCATCGACACTGGGGCTCACTTCCTTTCTGGACTACAGTTCCCATAATGCTTTGGTGCACTGTTCCTCCTTGTGGATAGGGGGAGGGCTGTCTCACTGAGACAACATGTAGTCCAGGAAGGAAGTGAGCCCAGTGTCCATGACATCAGAGACACTGAGCTCACTGCTACAATCTAAAATATCTTAAACCACATATTACACACCCCCAGGAAAGAGTTCTATATCTTCTAAACGTCATTAACATGTATTTTCTTTGCAAAAATGGTGAACTGTCCCTTTAAATGGATTAGGCAGGCATGCCACACACACACACACACACACACACACACACACACACACACACACACAGTCACAATTCAACCTGTTGTAGACAGTACGTGGTTCATCTTGTTTGACATATTTGATTGTTTTGTTTCATGCAATTAAAACACTGAAACATTTCCGACCAAAATATAGTTCAAGCTGTGAGACGTGTTGTTGATGTCTGTATGCTAGTAGAGACGCTGTGAGACGTGTTGTTGATGTCTGTATGCTAGTAGAGACGCTGTGAGACGTGTTGTTGATGTCTGTATGCTAGTAGAGACGCTGTGAGACGTGTTGTTGATGTCTGTATGCTAGTAGAGACGCTGTGAGACGTGATGTTGATGTCTGTATGCTAGTAGAGACGCTGTGAGACGTGTTGTTGATGTCTGTATGCTAGTAGAGACGCTGTGAGACGTGTTGTTGATGTCTGTATGCTAGTAGAGACGCTGTGAGACGTGTTGTTGAAGTCTGTAAGTAGAAATCCACACTGAGATAATTGGCAGCGAATGCTAAAATGCTTTCTCTTGTGGCCCAAGAGTCGACTCATTTGCATCTCATGCAACATAATCGCTGTTGTTGCCACATGTGGTCTCATCGCTCTATCAAAACAAAAAGTCTCCATGTCACTCTGTGGACGTTCATCAATCACATTCATCAATCACTCTGTGCACGTTCATCAATCACATTCATCAATCAATCTGTGCACGTTCAAATTATTATGACAGCCCTGGGCCTAAAACTATAGAGTGTCGCGGTCCCGCCCCCCCTCGAGAGACCCGGAAAAGAAATGGCCGTTCATTTTCCTCATAGGCATTTCTTAAAGTATTTATTTAAAGACGGTTACGCCGCGGACAAAGCCAACTCGGATCGTGACAAATCATGACAATGAACACAATGTTTTGGGCCGATCAAATCATTAGAAAGAAAGAAAATAAAGACAGGAGACAGCACTATTTGTTTTGTTTTTCTTCTTATAAATTATTTGATCGGCCCAAAACATTGTGTTCATTGTCATGATTTGTCACGATCCGAGTTGGCTTTGTCCGCGGCGTAACCGTCTTTAAATAAATACTATAAGAAATGCCTATGGGAAAAATGCATTGGGATTCATTTCCTGGGCCACTCGTTGTTCTGAAAGGGGGAGGGACTGCGACGCTCTATAGCCTTATAATGCTTAATGCTATAGTCCTTATAAACTATATCTGAAATTGAAGGACAGAAATCTGTGGCTGTTTGTGAGGACCGTTGCTTGTTATCACAAATGATAAAAGCAAATTAGTACAGTGACCCCTCAGCCTTAACTTACTTACTGAGTAAGTAAGTATATTCACTATATTATGTTTAAACATTTTCTTAAGTGGTTCTTTAGGGGGGGTTCAGTAGAAATGCAGAAGCATCGAAGTTTCCTGTCCCCTCAGTCTTAATGCAGCAGCATCGGTGTTTCCTGTCCCCTCAGTCTCGTGGTCAGCTCTTCAGAGCGTCTCTGGTTCGTTTCACACCTGCCGTCTCCCCGCCTGTACCAAAACAACAGAGAAACCACACAGTCGTATTATGACACATCCTGTCCTCAGTAAATTGTTCAGTTGACCCTAACCCTAACCCAGGTCTCCACCAGGAGGTAGAGTGTGTGTGATGCTTGGCAAAATGTTTATGGAGTAATATAATCGTGTGTGTGTGTGTGTGTGTGTGTGTGTGTGTGTGTGTGTGTGTGTGTGTGTGTGTGTGTGTGTGTGTGTGTGTGTGTGTGTGTGTGTGTGTGACACACACGGCTTGGCCTGTTGTAGCGCCACCATGAGGGCTGATTTGAAAACTGTCAAGTGGCATTTCTTCCTCAGCCTAGTGGGAATATGCATGCACAGTTTCACCGCAATCGGATGCTGCGTTGAATAGTTGTGGTGATTTGTACAAAACGGGTACAAAGCGGGCTACTCCTGAAAAGTTTAGAAGCCAATCGTAGGCAATGAAGGTGGATTATGAGAAATCAAACAAACCCGTCTTGATCACATGACTATGGAGAGCATGTGTACCGATTTGTGTGAAATTTGCATAACATCTGAAGGAGTAATATTAGAAAATGTGTTTTACATATGTCGGCCTCCTGGTGGCGCTATAACGAGCAGATGTGAAGAAATCCAGGCAAATGTTTTTCCTTGGCCTCTAGGGAGTTGGCATACAAAGTTATCCACAAATCCGTGCAGTTGGAGGTAAAAACACTTTTCGGACAGTTATAGCGCCACCATGAGCCTGAGTTGAAAATGTTCACTTGGCATTTCTTCCTTGTCCTAGTGGGAATGTGCGTGCACAATTTCACGGAAATCACACAATGTGTTCATGATATTTGCAGCATTTTGTTTGAAACTGAGCACTCCTGCGAACTTTGGAAGCCAATCTTAGCCAATCAGGATGGAGTCTGAGAAATCTGAAAGACCTGTTTAGTTGAATGGCTCTAGAGAGACTCTGTACCAATTTGCGTGATGTTTGGACAAAATCTGTAGGTGTACTGTCCAAAAACTAGTTTTACACAAAGCAGCCTCCTGGTGGCGCTATAACACGCCGTTCTGGAAATTCTGGGGCAGAGGTTCATCGGTGGCCTCCAGGGAGTGTGTGTGCAAAATTTGGCATCGACCGGGTGGAGACAATTAGCTACAGATGAGAAAGATGACATTGTTGTAGGCTTAATTGTGGATTTGTGAAATATTGAGTATATGTGTCATGAATGATTTTGTGGTACGACGTGGTGAGATTTGGCCTGATTAGTACTGCTGTTTTCTCCTGTCGACTCTATACTCCTATTCCTATATTCCTCAACTGTAATATCACTATAGACTGTAATCTATAGAGCGTCGCAGTCCCTCCCCCTTTCAGAACGATGAGTGGCCCAGGAAATAAATCCCAATGCATTTCTCCCATATAGGCATTTCTTAAAGTATTTATTTAAAGACGGTTACGCTGCGGACAAAGCCAACTCGGATCGTGACAAATCATGACAATGAACACAATATTTTGGGCCGATCAAATCATTAGAAAGAAGAAAATAAAGGCAGGAGACAACACTATTTGTTTTGTTTTTCTTCTAGTAAATTATTTGATCGGCCCAAAACATTGTGTTCATTGTCATGATTTGTCACAATCCGAGTTGGCTTTGTCCGCGGCGTAACCGTCTTTAAATAAATACTATAAGAAATGCCTATGGGAAAAATGCATTGGGATTTATTTCCTGGGCCACTCGTCGTTCTGAAAGGGGGAGGGACTGCGACGCTCTATAGACCAGAGGTGAGCAGTCTTAGACTAATATTGTGTGCGTGTGTGTGTGTGTGCGTGCGTGCGTGCGTGCGTGCGTGCGTGCATGTGTGCGTGCGTAAAATCTCACTTACAACTGTTGGGTTATGCAGAGTCCAGAGAATCCAATAGTTTGAAGATGTTAAGCTCCATGTGTGGAGGAGAGAAATTCACATAATGTATTTTATATACATTGTTAGCATAGGATAGGCCTATATACATAGATAATTAACAGACTTTACAGAAAATATTTGGACCGAAAAGGTCCAAGCCCTACAGCTTATTGTGCCGACCCTTTTTATCTGGTATTATAATAACACAAGTAATAAAATAAATAATAACAACACGTCGATACAACATGCAAAACAATTCAGGAAGACATTTGGTTTCATCACCTGGTGTCGATAATGACTCTGAGTTATGAAAGGTTCATAATAATGTTTTATATTTCTCAAATATATTCTCTTTAACGCATTTAGACCTGAGGACGATTAAAAATAAATAAAAAAAAGCTTCTAAAACAGTTTTCTGAGAAACCCATGTTTCTATACGATTTGTCAGCGGTGCTCAACCACCAGCAGCATCTGTGCTTCCTGTCGTCTCAGTCTCGTGGTCAGCTCTTCAGAGCTCCCCGCCTGCACCAAACAACAGAGAAACCACACAGTCGTATTGTGACACATCCTGTCCGTCCTCAATAAAGAGACCGTGAGACGGAGAGGCTTGTTCAGTTGAGAGAGAGTCCAGTCTGGATAACAGCCGTCCTGCAGCTACTGTCCTACACACAGATATGGATACAACATGGATTCTGGTCTACCTGCTGTGGAGCTCAGGTACAGTTAGTTGGCACTTGGTTTTAATGTCTGCTTGACCATATAATGCAGTGCAGTGTGCAGGGAGTGTGTTTTAATGTCTGCTTGACCGTATAATGCAGTGCGGTGAGCAGGGACTGTGTTTTAATTTCTGCTTGACCATATAATGCAGTGCAGTGAGCAGGCCTGGAATTTCATCCTTTTAGGGGCAAGGCCACTTGGCCTTTAGTGTGGTCAACTTTTTGAGGGCACAAGGCCGAGGTCCAGGGCATGAAGGCCATACATTAAAACAATGATTTAAAGTCATTATTAGCTTAAAGGTAATGGATGATTACATTTTTTTTTATTTCAAGGCGAACATTGGTTCACAACAGTGCTTCTTAAATAAATAATCACAGATTTAAATAACAAAATATAAGTAGCTACTGTTATAATAATGAAATGGCCTGGGACCCTGTCACCCTAGGCTAATTCATATACATTTAATTTGGGGGTCCTTGAAATTAAAATGGCTGAGGATCACTGGATTAAATTGTGAGTTCATTCACAGAAAATACAATGACAGACAGCCTACATTAATTTCTTATAGCCCTATGTTTCTGTTCTGCCTTGTTTGTTTTTGTTCTGCTATATTGTCATATAACTGTGATAGGTTCCTTGTTTTTAATTAGCTTCTATTGTTTATACTGTGCAAATTGTTCAGCACCTTCTAACTTTGTTTCGAAAGGTGCTTTATACATAACATTTACTTAGTTACTTACAACATAACTTTTGAACGAGGGCTTGGTTTAGAAAAGCCTATATTTTGGGCAAAAGTAATATATTGAATAACATATAAATGTAGATTTTAAGGATAGACTGGCATATGGCATTGTAGAGAGGTTAGTGACAGATGAGATCTCTCCATTGTGGGGCTGCAGGACTGAGGACTCAACTCAACACAAAGTGTAAAAGGCATTTGTATAATTGTGTGCTTATGAACATTTACCACTTTTTATGGAACAGGACATTCTGCATAATGAGTACTTTTACCTTTGGTACTTAAAGTATATTTTGATGTCTGTGAGCTCGCCACCGTCGGTGTGAGGCTGTGAGCTCGCCACCGTCGGTGTGTGAATGTGGGAAGTGAGGACGCTGGCTTCACCTCCCAATGTATGAATGAATGAACTAAAGCGCTTTGAGCATTTTCAAAAGTGCTATAAATGCAATGAATTATTTACTCAAGTAAATTGTGATTACCGGACTCACTGGCCTAGGTATATGCAGTCGCATCAGTGTTGTTTTTGGCAGGCATTTTTTAGATTTAGTCAGTCTTAGTCTTTTGGAAAAATACTTAATTAGTCTTAGTCAGTCTTAGTCATTTGGAAAAATGCTTAATTAGTCTTGGTCAGTCTTAGTCATTTCTATCCTTGATAGTTTTAGTCGACGGAAACTCCTAAGGGTTTTAGTCAGTTTTAGTCATTTTAGTAAAAGGTTTTAGTCCAGTTTGTCAAAAAGTAAAAAAAATCTTTAAATAAAATGTCTATAGCGTACAGGTATTAATTAGAGCTGGGACTCGATTAAAAAAAATAATCTAATGAATCAGAGGCTTTGTAGTTAATCTCGATTAATCACATTTTAATCGCATATCATTATTTGACCCAAGAACTGTGAGAGAGCCATTTTTTAATGGATTTTGGTATACTAGTGAATCAATGAATAGTGAATACATAAGTTTATAAAGCAATAATATCTCAAAATTAATAATTTATATACAGCTTTTCTGAGTACCCAAAAATGCTTTACAAGGGGGACATGAATCAAAAACAACTTTATTAAAGGAAAAACACTAAGTAAATAAAAATAAATAGCTGGGGAAAGTAATATTGAAGTTTTGGATGGTGGGGGCATGTCTCTGAGAGTTTTGGGGAATGCATCCTACAGGGTTTGGGGGGGGGGCTTCAATTGGTGCAGCAAATATGTGACATGACCATAAGAAAACACCTCTGTGTTTCTTCCGTGGACATACAGTAACAGCCATAGTAGATTTTACATTTTATTTGGCCATAACCGTTTAGTTAGAAACCATGTCATCTGGTCGGGTACTTGAACTGCTACTGGGAGGGTTACATGCCGGCATTTCGACATACCGCCATTTCGACATACCGCCATTTCGACATGCCGCCATTTCGACATGCCTCCATTCCAACATACCGCCATTTCGACATACCGCCATTTCGACATGCCTCCATTTCGACATGCCTCCATTCCGACATACCGCCATTTCGACATACCGCCATTTCGACATACCGCCATTTCGACATGCCGCCATTTCGACATGCCGCCATTCCGACATGACAATCCATCCATCCACCGTAGCCTACGCCATAAAGGTGTTCCTAGGCACGCCACTCGACGGCCATAACTCTGCATTACCACGGAGCGCTTCTCTCTCTCTCTCTCTCTCTCTCTCTCTCTCTATCTCTATCTCTATCTCTATCTCTATCTCTCTCTCTCTCTCTCTCTCTCTCTCTCTCTCTCTCTCTCTCTCTCTCTCTCTCTCTCTCTCTCTCTCTCTCTCTCCTGTCTGCTGCAACACGCACATCTGAATATTATGATTCCACAGATCCAATCAAAAGTCCGTGGCTGGTTATTATTATTATTATTATTATACTCCTCCATTAATGATTTTAAAAAAGACTATTGCGCGCGCGCACACATGCGCTCTCTCTCTCTCGCTCGCTCCCTCTCTCTCTCTCTCTCTCTCTCTGCACGCAACACGCACATTAGTAGCCTAGTAGAATATGATTTCAACAGATCCAAATAAATCAAAAGTATTATTATTATTATTATTATTAGTAGGCCTATAGCATTTGTGTATACCCTCCCGCTCCTCCATCTAAACATTATTGACATAAAAATACCCAGCTAGCAAGTTATGGCGCGCCGCCGACGTGAGGCGGTCCCCGCGCGCCGCGGATCGTGTCCTCCGCCGGGCGCGTGACGCGCCGTGGGTGAGTCGTTCATGATCAGCGTGGGCCGCGCGCCCCGACGTGCGTGTAGCCGGCGCCCCGCTTCTCTGCCGCGACTCGAACGTCAGCTACGGACGGCAGCAGCAGGACAGCATGAAGCTGTCTTATGACACCCCCCCCCCCCCCCATATATATTGCGACCCCTCGATCCTCCCCCATGCTCACCTCCCTCCCACATATTTATAGAAACATAATAAAGCAGCAAATGTATACTTCATTTTGTTTCTTTATTAGGAAAAAAAAAAGGTTACAATGAAAACATTTAGACAGCCATGTTAAACATAAATAAAGTCACATAAACATTAAAAAAACATGGAAATATTTTAAAACAGACAAGTTTAGAATACAAGTGGTTGATTTTTATGCCATTTTGCTGAGAATGCACTTTAGGACCACACTTTGAGAACCACTGGCTCCTAAAATATATAAAACAGTAAAACACCAACTTTCCTGAAACCACCAGAACATTGTTGGATAAGATTGTCCACAATTCCACAGTTTTCTGAAAAAGTTATGTTTCTATATCAGTGGTTCTCAAATTATGTCATGTCAAGGACCCCAGAAATATTATGAAATCTGAAAATATGTTGTTCCAGGGACTACCCAGAAGCAAAGATGAGTTAAAAACGTTTGCTCTGAAATAATATATATTCAAAGATTTGCACATTTTCAGGATAAAACAAAATAGACCTACAAGCTCGTAGCGCGGTCCCTGGAACAACATATTTTCAGATTGGAGTCTAGGTTTTTCAGAAAACAGTCATAACATTTAAACACTTTAACCATAATTGTAAAAGCCGTTAGATTGTTGGCAGATCTACAAGCTCACGAGCTTGTAGATTTGCTATTTGTGAAAATGTGGCTCAAACACAGTCAACGTTTTAACTAAAGTCTGCGAGGATTTAGAAGACATTTTGTAGAATCAGTTCTCAAGTTTAATTTCTTAAGTCTATAAAACACCAAGTCTATTCTGTGTGGAGTAGTTATGTTAGTTATATAGGCCCAGTAATGTTGCAATAACAGTTACACAGCAATAGACAGAACACATAGGCACGCAATATTTGTTAAACTTTTCAGGGGGAAAAAAAGTAATAACTTAAACTCCATTCACATTTCAAAACCAAACTTTTATCCCGGTATAGCAGGCCTGAGACCCCTCAATTCTTGGAGGGAAATCGAGATTCACCTTTGAGCAATAAATCGTGCAGCATCAAGAGTCCATTTGGAAACCCCTATAGCGGTGGGTTTAAACCATTTTCATGCCAAGGTTATTCAGCATTTAAGCCACGGACCAACGTTTGATGAGCTTTATGAAGCCTGACTGGTGGTGGCCCCCAGCAGAAGTTCCAGAAGGCGCCCTGTCCAATGTCTCCGGCTCTGTCCCAGGTTGTGTCCACGGTCACCCTATCTTGCTTCATGGTAGAATTTCATGACTGCATCTGCAAAGTAAAAAAAAAAATACAATGAAAAAAGTGCAGTCAACTTTTTCTGCAAAACATAATTGCCTGTACATCCACTAGTTTAATACAAATCCATCTCCCTTCTACACCTCAGTCATTTAAAATGTCATGATGGTAACAAATTAACAATGGTACACAGTTACTCATTGCAAACTTGAGGCAAGAGAGCTTGTAGATCGGCTATTTTCAGCAGGATCCAAAGGCCAATATATACAGAAGTTACACAAAATATATGGCTTAACCTTGTTATGTAGCTGCTGTTGTTGTTGCCATGGTCCAGGTCAGGGCGGTAGAGAACGCAGGGTTCCAGTCCAGTCCTGAGAAGTTTAGAGACAGGAAAAGACAACGTTCAGTTTAAAAAAGTAATTACTTAATTCAGTGGTTCCCACCAAATAACTGTTCAGACAGAGCAGAGACAGGGCAGTTTTCTTGAGTTCCTTTAGAGGAGACAAGAACGGAGAGAAGAGTAAAAGAAATGGCTCAGAACGTACCTGCATGGCAATGCTCATTCACTGCATCTGCACCTGTAATATAATAACAAAAAAAGTCTGTTTTAAACATTAGCCTACTATGTGATATATTTTACATTTGCAAATTAAAGATAATAATAATATAATAATAATATAAAACACCGTCCATAACGCTTAAGCTGCAGTAGCTTTCTCTCTTTCCAACGGAGCTAGATGTTTTTAAGCATTGGGGTTTGCTAACCCCGTCCAAACAATAGATTAGCTAGTTATCTGATTAGCTAGCTAGCTAGCTAGCGAGCTAGCTAATCAGATAAACAGATAACAGATAAAGATCAAAACTATTCTAACACGTGCAATTACACTACACAGTATACAGTATATATCAGATATAAAAATACACTGACCTTTCAACTGAATTTCTCCGGAGAAAAACGGTGAATAGAAGCATTTATTGCCAACTTTGTCTTCCTCGTCTACTCCGCTCCGTCGAGTCGACTCAACAATAACAACAACTGGCCGTCGTCTAGTGGCGGGCAGCCTGCAGTGCAATGCATGCCGGTACACTAACACCAACCGGCACATTAAAGTGTTGAATGATGATGAGAAATTAATAATAATAATAATAATAAGAAGAAGAAGATAATAATAAGAAGAATCCACTTAATTATATTCAATAATAGTTAAAAAATAATCTTAATAATAATAATCCTACAAAATATAATATTATTATTGATTTATTTATACATACGATGCGCAGCACATCCTTGTCTGAGAGAGAGAGAGAGAGAGAGAGAGAGAGAGAGAGAGAGAGAGAGAGAGAGAGGCGGGGGGGGGGCAAGCCTCAGGAGAGCGTCACGAGGGCTGTAAATGCACAGATCTGTGCATCAGGAATGAAAATCTACTGAGTGACAGTGACTGACGTGAAGCCCGCGGGGGGAATTCGCCGCGCGCCTGGGCGACGCGCGCCCGGCTCCCGACAGCGGGAGGCGGTACCTAGCGGGGCAATGTTAGATGGTGGATGGCTTTGGTAAAGACTGCATGTCTGCAGGTGGTGAGACCCATCTATAAACACAGTGCTTTTATTTATTTAGTGAATGCAATTTCACAATGGCTGCGGTTACATGAGGGCTTTTTCATTCAGAATGAAAACTTCAGAATGAATTCATTCAGAAGTAATGTTTTTTCCTGCGTGTTTACATGGGAAATGGTCATTCCGAATGAGTGTTTACATGGACAATACTTTTAAATCCCATTATTTCATTCCACATCAGGTTTGGGGCTGGGAAGGCTTCTGATTGGATAGGGGGCGGGGCGGATATGTTTACGTCCAGTGGTGGAAAGTACATTTACTTTAGTGCTAAAGTACAATTTTGAGGTATTTCTACTTTACTTTCAAAATGGTTTTACTTTTACTACACTACATTATTTCAGTAAAACAAAATAATAATAATAGAAAAACACTTTTATGCCGTATTACTTTATATTTGATGTATCCTGTAGCCTATGAGAGGTTTCTAATATAATTTCTTAATATAATTAATCGCAAAACAAGAGCATAATATAGCCATTCCAATTACATGGAAACAAGCATGCACAGAAAGACCAGAATGAACTTCAATCCGAATGAGTGTTTACATGAGTCCACAATTGTTTCAATAGGATTTAAAAATGGAATAAACCGGTCAGTTACATTTAAATCAGATTGACCATTTTCATTCCGATTTAAGTTTTTGTAGGTGTTTACATGAGAACTTTTAATAGGATTTAACTTTTATTCTGAATGAAAAGGGGATTTAACTGTCCATGTAAACGTAGCCACTGAGAGAGAGCTGTTATTCACTCAGAGGAAAAAGTATGTTAAAAAAAAAAAAAAAAGGATCAACGTGAGAAGTAATTGTATAACGATAAAGGGTGTGAAGCTGTGAAATAGATGTGATGATGAATTGAAAGACTGTGTATGCTAAGGATAAATTTAAGAAGGTATTAAAAAAAAAGTATTAAATAGCTATACAGAGTAAAGGCTCAATTCAAGTGGCATTTGTTTCTTTTGGATTTGTGTGAACATGTTACTACTGTGACTTTTATATTGTTTTTTTTGTTATTCTTTTGCTTGTTTTTCAGAAAGAAGAAAAAAAAAAAGAAACTTGAATGTTGCACTGTTCAGTAGAAATGTTGTTTGAGGACCTGTAAAAGGGATATACATATATATTTTCATTTTTATTATTTTAATTTAATGGACAAAAGGGTAGACGTAATAAGCCTAGGCTTCAGTCTATACCCTTTTTTCTTTCCAGAATAAGAAAAAGAAAAAAAAAACTGATGAACTAAGAATGTTTTGTATGGAAAGAAAAAACAAACTAATAAACTAAATGCAAATGTCAAGGCGGACTCCCAGGGAGTGTGTGTTTACTCAAACACAAGCGAGATCGACCTCTCAAGCCTGAAAGGTCAAAAAGGTTAACCTAAAGGTCCAAATGAAATGAATGGGGAAAATAAAAGTGAACCGTCTCTAAAGGTTCAATTCAAATGGTGTAGCAGACTAGCTGACATGTCCTAAGTAGGCCGCACGTTGTAGAGTTTGAACTTTGAGTGTCTTGCTAAATTAGTATGAAGGACTATAGACTATAGTTAGGGATCAAAACACAGACCGTATAAGACAACAACGGTGTGACTGCCTTAGCAATCCCACAATTCATGTGCTCCACAGTTTCCTCTCCACAAGCACACAGTGGGGCTTAATTGGGCTAACTGCCCCATTTGTGACGGCAGGGTCCGGTCCAGTCCTCAATCGCTTGGACATAATCTGAGCACATCTATTGTCTCCATGGGAGGTCATGGTGCCATGGGACCTGTCGGCTGGAGTCTGACCGGAAGTTCCAGACACACAGAAACGGAACCGAAGGGGCCGGGGCCGGTTCCTGGCGAGCCGCACCCGCGTCCAAAACGGTAGAGAAATGACAGAGTCACCATGTGGGGGTCCCCGGAACATCCAGACCCCCAGGAACGTGGCCGGGCCTGTCCGGCGTGCCGCCCGTGTCCGAAACGGTAGAGAAATGACAGAGTTACCGTGTGGCGGTCCCTCTACTGTACCCTCTACTGTACTGTACTGTGCTGGCACACCCAAAATCATCATATGCATACATACACAGTTAATATGTGCGTGTGTTAGGCTGCGGTGGTGAAAAACAACCATGCTGTTTTCATGCTCAGACCCAGCCCCACACACAGTGCTCAGACACAGCCAGCCACTGCACACATAGCTCCGTAAGGGACCACTCAAAAATAAATAAGCAAGGATGCTCTGTGGAGAAATGAGGAGCCGGAGCCTTCTGGGAGAAAGGTCTGTTAAATAGTGTTTGAGGAAGACAATGGCCAGGTGTCTCCCCTTCCGCTGATTGCCTCTGGCTCCACCCTCTGAACCAGCTCTAAATGGTTAAAGGGACACTTCACCCTTTTTGCAAAAACATATATGTTAATGACGTTTAGAAGATTTAGAACACTTTCCTGGGGGTCTTTATGTGTGTAATATGTGGTTTTAGATATTTTAGATTTTAGCAGTGAGCCCAGTGTCTCCGATGTCATCGACACTGGGCTCACTTCCTTCCTGGACTACAGTTCCCATAATGCTTTGGTGCACTGCTCCTCCTTGTGGATAGGGGGAGGGCTGAGACAACATGTAGTCCAGGAAGGAAGTGAGCCCAGTGTCCATGACATCAGAGACACTGGGCTCACTTCTAAAATATCTAAAACCACATATTACACACATAAAACCCCCCGGGAAAGGGTTCTAAATCTTCTAAACGTCATTAACATGTATTTTCTTTGCAAAAAGGGTGAACTGTCCCTTTAAATGGATTAGGCAGGCATGCCACACACACACACACACACACACACAAAAACACACACACACACACACACACACACACACACACACACACACACACTCACAATTCAACCTGTTGTAGATGGTACGTGGTTCATCTTGTTTGACATATTTGATTGTTTTGTTCATGCAATTAAAACACTGAAACATTTCCGACCAAACTATAGTTCAAGCTGTGAAACGTGTTGTTGATGTCTGTATGCTAGTATAGAGACGCTGTGAGACGTGTTGTTGATGTCTGTAATCTGTATGCTAGTATAGAGACGCTGTAAGACGTGTTGTTGATGTCTGTATGTAGAAATCCACACTGAGATTGGCAGCGAATGCTAAAATGCTTTCTCTTGTGGCCCAAGAGTCGACTCATTTGCATCTCATGCAACATAATCGCTGTTGTTGCCACTGTGGGTCTCATCGCTCTATCAAAACAAAAAGGCTCCATGTCACGAAGCATTAAGGTGAGACAAGGAGGAGGAGACAGATCCATATTAATATCCTATATTCATTTTTTTGGCCACGGGACCGCAGCGGGAGATCGGAGGTTAACCAGCCCACCAGTTAGTTAGTTAGTTAGTTAGTTATTTAGTTAGTTAGTTACACACACCTGCCTTTATCCACGCATTCATCAATCACTCTGTGGATGTTCATCAATCACATTCATCAATCAATCTGTGCACGTTCAAATTATTATGACAGCCCTGGACCTAAAACTATAGAGCGTCGCGGTCCCGCCCCCCCCTCGAGAGACCCGGAAAATAAATGGCCGTTCATTTTCCTCATAGGCATTTCTTAAAGTATTTATTTAAAGACGGTTACGCCGCGGACAAAGCCAACTCGGATCGTGACAAATCATGACAATGAACACAATATTTTGGGCCGATCAAATCATTAGAAAGAAGAAAATAAAGGCAGGAGACAACACACTGTTTTGTTTTTCTTCTTGTAAATTATTTGATCGGCCCAAAACATATAGTGTTCATTGTCATGATTTGTCACGATCCGAGTTGGCTTTGTCCGCGGCGTAACCGTCTTTATATAAATACTATAAGAAATGCCTATGGGAAAAATGCATTGGGATTTATTTCCAGGGCCACTCGTTGTTCTGAAAGGGGGAGGGACTGCGACGCTCTATAGCCTTATAATGCTTAATGCTAGTCTTTAAACTATATCTGAAATTGAAGGACAGAAATCTGTGGCTGTTTGTGAGGACAGTTGCTTGTTATCACAAATGATAAAAGCAAATTAGTACAGTGTCCCCTCAGCCTTAACTTACTTACTAAGTAAGTAAGTAAGTATATTCACTATATTATGTTTAAACATTTTCTTAAGTGGTTCTTTAGGGGGGTTCAGTAGAAATGACGTTTCGACGTTTCCTGTCCCCTCAGTCTTAAGGCAGCAGCATCGGTGTTTCCTGTCCCCTCAGTCTCGTGGTCAGCTCTTCAGAGCGTCTCTGGTTCGTTTCACACCTGCCGTCTCCCCGCCTGTACCAAAACAACAGAGAAACCACACAGTCGTATTATGACACATCCTGTCCTCAGTAAATTGTTCAGTTGACCCTAACCCTAACCCAGGTCTCCACCAGGAGGTAGAGTGTGTGTGATGCTTGGCAAAATGTTTATGGAGTAATATAATCGTGTGTGTGTGTGTGTGTGTGTGTGTGTGTGTGTGTGTGTGTGTGTGTGTGTGTGTGACACACACGGCTTGGCCTGTTGTAGCGCCACCATGAGGGCTGATTTGAAAACTGTCAAGTGGCATTTCTTCCTCAGCCTAGTGGGAATATGCATGCACAGTTTCACCGCAATCGGATGCTGCGTTGAATAGTTGTGGTGATTTGTACAAAACGGGTACAAAGCGGGCTACTCCTGAAAAGTTTAGAAGCCAATCGTAGGCAATGAAGGTGGATTATGAGAAATCAAACAAACCCGTCTTGATCACATGACTATGGAGTGCATGTGTACCGATTTGTATGAAATTTGCATAACATCTGAAGGAGTAATATTAGAAAATGTGTTTTACATATGTCGGCCTCCTGGTGGCGCTATAACGAGCAGATGTGAAGAATTCCAGGCAAATGTTTTTCCTTGGCCTCTAGGGAGTTGGCATACAAAGTTATCCACAAATCCGTGCAGTTGGAGGTAAAAACACTTTTCGGACAGTTATAGCGCCACCATGAGGCTGAGTTGAAAATGTTCACTTGGCATTTCTTCCTTGGCCTAGTCCCTAGTGGGAATGTGCGTGCACAATTTCACGGAAATCACACAATGTGTTCATGATTTGCAGCATTTTGTTTGAAACTGAGCACTCCTGCGAACTTTGGAAGCCAATCTTAGCCAATCAGGATGGAGTCTGAGAAATCTGAAAGACCTCTTTAGTTGAATGGCTCTAGAGAGACTCTGTACCAATTTACGTGATGTTTGGACAAAATCTGTAGGTTTACTGTCCAAAAACTTGTTTTGCACAAAGCGGCCTCCTGGTGGCGCTATAACACGCCGTTCTGGAAATTCTGGGGCAGAGGTTCATCTGTGGCATCCAGGGAGTGTGTGTGCAAAATTTGGCATCGACCGGGTGGAGAGAATTAGCGACAGATGAGAAAGATGACATTGTTGTAGGCTTAATTGTGGATTTGTGAAATATTGAGTATATGTGTCATGAATGATTTTGTGGTACGACGTGGTGAGACTTGGCCTGATTAGTACTGCTGTTTTCTCCTGTCGACTCTATACTACTATTACTATATTCCTCAACTGTAATATCACTATAGACTGTAATCTATAGAGCGTCGCAGTCCCTCCCCCTTTCAGAACGATGAGTGGCCCAGGAAATAAATCCCAATGCATTTCTCCCATATAGGCATTTCTTAAAGTATTTATTTAAAGACGGTTACGCCGCGGACAAAGCCAACTCGGATCGTGACAAATCATGACAATGAACACAATATTTTGGGCCGATCAAATCATTAGAAAGAAGAAAATAAAGGCAGGAGACAACACTATTTGTTTTGTTTTTCTTCTTGTAAATTATTTGATCGGCCCAAAACATTGTGTTCATTGTCATGATTTGTCACAATCCGAGTTGGCTTTGTCCGCGGCGTAACCGTCTTTAAATAAATACTATAAGAAATGCCTATGGGAAAAATGCATTGGGATTTATTTCCTGGGCCACTCGTCGTTCTGAAAGGGGGAGGGACTGCGACGCTCTATAGACCAGAGGTGAGCAGTCTTAGACTAATATTGTGTGCGTGCGTGCGTGCGTGCGTGCATGTGTGCGTGCGTAAAATCTCACTTACAACTGTTGTAATTTGCAGAGTCCAGAGAATCCAATAGTTTGAAGATGTTAAGCTCCATGTGTGGAGGAGAGAAATTCACATAATGTATTTTATATACATTGTTAGCATAGGATAGGCCTATATACATAGATAATTAACAGACTTTACAGAAAATATTTGGACCGAAAAGGTCCAAGCCCTACAGCTTATTGTGCCGACCCTTTTTATCTGGTATTATAATAACACAAGTAATAAAATAAATAATAACAACACGTCGATACAACAAGCAAAACAATTCAGGAAGACATTTGGTTTCATCACCTGGTGTCGATAATGAGTTATGAAAGGTTCATAATAATGTTTTATATTTCTCAAATATATTCTCTTTAACGCATTTAGACCTGAGGACGATTAAAAAAATAAAAAAAAAGCTTCTAAAACAGTTTTCTGAGAATATATGATTTCATTCAGACCCCCCTCCCCATGTAACCGTGTCAACATTACCCCCGCCATTCCTACACAGGATATATATTATACAATAATAAATAATAATAATAAACCAATTTACTTTATAATGAACTGTCGGGGCTTGCATGAATGGGTGATGAATGGCTCATCCCCCATTCAAGGTTAAAATATGGACATTGCAAATACAATGGGAGAAAATAAAATAAATTAAGACAGAATACAGTTTGTGGAGTTTAATAAAACTAGCAGATTTATCTGTAACACTTGCTATGCATCTCATGTTTCTAACACATTATGAACACACGTCATACACAAGTCATAACCATGTGTAATTATAGGCGCTCATAAATAATCATATTTTAACACATAAGCTTTATTATAATACTTCATAACTTGCTATTTATTCCATATCTATAACGCAATTATAACAAATATAAGACAATATAATTTTCTCAAACATTTAAAATAAATTATTATAAATGTTACATTATTATTATTTAATATTATATTAATATATATTATTATTATTATCATAACACATTATAAAGCTTATTTGGGATGCATAGCAAGTGTTACCATTCATTCTTTTACTGGAGGGGTCATATTTTGCTGCCTGTCATAATTCCGTATCAAAGTATTGGACAAAATCATACCCTAGAAAGCACTAGTGTCTATTTAAAACACAGAGGTTATTGGAATGATTTTGTATTCATCCTTAGGGCCCCAAATTACACCTTAGAAAGCATGAGTGTCTATTTAAAACATTTTTGACTGGGGAGTCATATTTTGACGGCAGTAACTGCCTGTCAGTTCATATTAATTTTGTATTCATCTTTACAGACCCAAATCATACCCTAGAAGTGTCTATGGGATAAGCCATTCATCACACATTCACATTCATCAGTAAATGGGGGGGGGAAATTCCAGGACAACAACAACCAGAACAACAGCTGTCTATGGAAATGGTATACAACAATGCTCAGTGCAATGGCTAAACTTGTTCTAAATGTTCTAATATGAGAAATAAGGTGAAATAAACATGGGGCGAGATAGCCACACTTCTGGGCGAGATATCCACGCTTTGGGGCGAGATATCCACGCTTTTCGGGGCGAGTTGGAAAAGGGGCGACTGTACCTGTTACCATAATGACTCTACTGCTCTGCTGTTCTGCATGAACGCTGCTCTGCATGAACGTGCAACAGACAGACAGACAAGCTGTGTGCGCTGCGTGCGCTGCTGCCTATATTTTTCACAGTCATTTTGGGCTTGTCATAAAGTATATAGGCTACTTTAGTTTGTGCTCTTCAACGGGATGATCAACTTTTGGAGACTGGAGAGGGAAGAGGGGTGGAAAATCTGCAAGTTCATGTTCAAACTCAAAGCCATATTGTAGTAGCCTATACAGTCAATAGGAGCCAATAGGCTGCGTATTAATTAAATGCCCCGCACTCGATTTTTGGATCTAGCGCATCATTTTCTTTTGAGTTTAACTATATGTTCAAAACAAATAAATATAGGCTACGTGGCTATACTCCAACAGCCGGACAGTCCGCGTCATTATATCTTCCTATACAGGAGTAGGCTTTTGACAGCAGATGGAGGAGACCTCATAACAATAACTTAAACAAATATGCCTATTAGGCTACCGGGCGAGAGAGAGATATGGCAAGCCCGACAGTTTATTATAAAGGTATATATATATTGGTAGAGAATTTAATTGACAGAATTGATTCACATATTTATGGTCGACTCAAAGTGACTTTCCGCCGTTGCCCCCCCCCCCCCCCCCCCCCCCCCTATGATGGCGCACGGCGGGTGGATGGGCCTGTCGGAATGGCGGTATGTCGAAATGGGGGTATGTCGAAATGGGGGTATGTCGAAATGGGGGTTATGTCGGAATGGGGGTATGTCGAAATGCCGGCATGTAACCACGATATGTCAGCGGTGCTCAACCACCAGCAGCATCTGTGCTTCCTGTCGTCTCAGTCTCGTGGTCAGCTCTTCAGAGCGTCTCTGGTTAGTTTCACACCTGCCGTCTCCCCGCCTGTACCAAACAACAGAGAAAGCACACAGTCGTGTTGTGACACATCCTGTCCGTCCTCAATAAAGAGACCGTGAGACGGAGAGGCTTGTTCAGTTGAGAGAGAGTACAGTCTGGATAACAGCCGTCCTGCAGCTACTGTCCTACACACAGATATGGATACAACATGGATTCTGGTCTACCTGCTGTGGAGCTCAGGTACAGTTAGTTGGCACTTGGTTTTAATGTCTGCTTGACTATATAATGCAGTGCAGTGTGCAGGGAGTGTGTTTTAATGTCTGCTTGACCATATAATGCAGTGCGGTGAGCAGGGACTGTGTTTTAATTTCTGCTTGACAATATAATGCAGTGCAGTGTGCAGGGAGTGTGTTTTAGTGTCTGCTTGACCATATAATGCAGTGCAGTGAGCAGGCCTGGCATTTCATCCTTTTAGGGGCAAGGCCACTTGGCCTTTAGTGTGGTCAACTTTTTTGAGGGCACAAGGCCGAGGTCCAGGGCATGAAGGCCATACATTAAAACAATGATTTTAAGTCATTATTAGCTTAAAGGTTAAGGATGATTACATTTTTTTAATTTCAAGGCGAACATTGGTTCAAAACAGTGCTTCTTAATAAATAATCACAGATTGAAATAACAAAATATAAGTAGCTACTGTTATAATAATGAAATGGCCTGGGACCCTGTCACCCTAGGCTAATTCATATACATTTAATTTGGGGGTCCTTGAAATTAAAATGGCTGAGGATCACTGGATTAAATTGTGAGTTAATTCACAGAAAATACAATGACAGACAGCCTACATTCATTTCTTATAGCCCTATGTTTCTTTTCTGCCTTGTTTGTTTTTGTTCTGCTATATTGTCATATAACTGTGATATGTTCCTTGTTTTTAATTAGCTTCTATTGTTTATACTGTGCAAATTGTTCAGCACCTTCTAACTTTGTTTCGAAAGGTGCTTTATACATAACATTTACTTACTTACTTACTTACTTACTTACATAACTTTTGAACGAGGGCTTGGTTTAGAAAAGCCTATATTTTGTGCTAAAGTAATATATTGAATAACATATAAATGTAGATTTTAAGGATAGACTGGCATATGGCATTGTAGAGAGGTTAGTGACAGATGAGATCTCTCCATTGTGGGGCTGCAGGACTGAGGACTCAACTCAACACAAAGTGTAAAAGGCATTTGTATAATTGTGTGCTTATGAACATTTACCACTTTTTATGGAACAGGACATTCTGCTAAATGAGTACTTTTACCTTTGGTACTTAAAGTATATTTTGATGTCTGTGAGCTCGCCACCGTCGGTGTGAGGCTGTGAGCTCGCCACCGTCGGTGTGTGAATGTGGGAAGTGAGGACGCTGGCTTC